>NC_133378.1:42623085-42652585 GCF_049309525.1 Garra rufa
ATAGGTTATTAAAATAATCACTCAGAGTCTTGATTTAAAAGAAGCATTCGAATCACCATCTGAGATGGTTTCGGTTTATTAAAACAAAAACTCATAAGTAATAAATAAAATAACAGCGAGGTAGTTTTCACCCGAGGAATGGCAAAAATGTACATTTTTCCAAAGCCATTTATAGTCTCCAAACCAATGTGCCCCCCTCCTTGCATTCACAAGTTTTCAGACATGTCCTCTCTAAAGATAAGCACACACACATTTTAGCTTCCTATACTAGCAGAGGCCTCTCGTTACCATAACAACATTGACACAGGAAATATCTATGCTGCTTTAGCATCAGTCTTTTAACAGCCAACCGAACTAGCTCCCTTTAACTCTTCATTTCTATTGTCACACACTTTAAAACATAAAATAACAAATGCAGGTAAAACAGAATCATTCCACCTTAGAAGTTCCATTCTGTAAACTGGTTACAAAATGCATCTCCTGTTGGGAAGTACAATGAACCCTTCACCTTTTTAAAACACGATAAACTGCACGTACACTTCTTATCCTTACATCTCATGACACCTCCTAAGAGGAACTTATATCTCCTCTCTTTGATAACATCTTTAACAAGTCAAAATTTATCTTGGGCAAAAGAAGAAGTTTGCAATCTCAATGTTTCCAAATCAGTTACTAAAGAGTTTAGCTCAGAGCAAAAATTATTTAATGCAATCAATTCCTTCAGCAGCCTCATCATTTTCCTTGCCATTTCGTCTTGTTTTCCAATTAACCTTATTATTTCCCTTAGCTTAAAGAGTGTTGTTTGATGTTCCATCATTTCTTTCCTGAAGTCCCTCTTCGTTGCACCGTGATGTCCGTCTGTGGCGACGATCCTTTTTCTTTTGCTTTTTGATTTGTTTGTCGTGGTCCTTCTGAAGTCCTTGGATAAGCAAATCGTCAAAATCAATTTTCAATGTACCTGAATCATTATAGTTGCCTAGGGAGATTTGTTCAGGGGACTCCTCATATTTAAGTTTTAAAACTCCACTGGGGCCCATCTCATATCTAATTCTTAGGGCTCCATTGGGATTTTTTACTACAACACAAAACAGCATAACAAAATAAAGTTAACAAATAAATTAAGGAGGGTAAATCTTACCATTCAACTTCTGTGCACGTACAGGTCCTTCTCAAAAAATTTGCATATTGTGATAAAGTTCATTATTTTCTGTAATGTGCTGATAAACATTAGACTTTCATATATTTTAGATTCGTTACACACAACTGAAGTAGTTCAAGCCTTTTATTGTTTTAATATTGATGATTTTGGCATACAGCTCATGAAAACCCAAAATTCCTATGTCAAAAAATTAGCATATCATGAAAAGGTTCTCTAAACGAGCTATTAACCTAATAATCTGAATCAACTAATTAACTCTAAACACCTGCCTGGTTCATTACTCAAAACCGCAATCATGGGTAAGACTGCCGACCTGACTGCTGTCCAGAAGGCCATCATTGATACCCTCAAGCAAGAGGGTAAGACACAGAAAGAAATTTCTGAACGAATAGGCTGTTCCCAGAGTGCTGTATCAAGGCACCTCAGTGGGAAGTCTGTGGGAAGGAAAAAGTGTGGCAGAAAACGCTGCACAACGAGAAGAGGTGACCGGACCCTGAGGAAGATTGTGGAGAAGGACCGATTCCAGACCTTGGGGGACCTGCGGAAGCAGTGGACTGAGTCTGGAGTAGAAACCGTGTACAGGCGTGTGCAGGAAATGGGCTACAGGTGCCGCATTCCCCAGGTCAAGCCACTTTTGAACCAGAAACAGCGTCAGAAACGCCAGACCTGGGCTACAGAGAAGCAGCACTGGACTGTTGCTCAGTGGTCCAAAGTACTTTTTTCGGATGAAAGCAAATTTTGCATGTCATTCGGAAATCAAGGTGCCAGAGTCTGGAGGAAGACTGGGGAGAGGGAAATGCCAAAATGCCTGAAGTCCAGTGTCAAGTACCCACAGTCAGTGATGGTCTGGGGTGCCATGTCAGCTGCTGGTGTTGGTCCACTGTGTTTTATCAAGGGCAGGGTCAATGCAGCTAGCTATCAGGAGATTTTGGAGCACTTCATGCTTCCATCTGCTGAAAAGCATTATGGAGATGAAGATTTCATTTTTCAGCACGACCTGGCACCTGCTCACAGTGCCAAAACCACTGGTAAATGGTTTACTGACCATGGTATTACTGTGCTCAATTGGCCTGGCAACTCTCCTGACCTGAACCCCATAGAGAATCTGTGGGATATTGTGAAGAGAAAGTTGAGAGACGCAAGACCCAACACTCTGGATGAGCTTAAGGCCGCTATCGAAGCATCCTGGGCCTCCATAACACCTCAGCAGTGCCACAGGCTGATTGCTTCCATGCCACGCCGCATTGAAGCAGTCATTTCTGCAAAAGGATTCCCGACCAAGTATTGAGTGCATAACTGAACATAATTATTTGAAGGTTGACTTTTTTGGTATTAAAAACACTTTTCTTTTATTGGTCGGATGAAATATGCTAATTTTTTGAGATAGGAATTTTCGGTTTTCATGAGCTGTATGCCAAAATCATCAATATTAAAACAATAAAAGGCTTGAACTTCTTCAGTTGTGTGTAATGAATCTAAAATATATGAAAGTCTAATGTTTATCAGTACATTACAGAAAAAATCTGACGTAAAGTGCTCTAAAAGTTCTTGTGAAGTTTGTCCAAGGAGCAGGGCTGCAGGTGCAGTGTCAGCACCCCCTGGCTGTGGAGCTGCAGAAGCCGCACAAACTCCTCTGGCATCGAGTGCAGAGCGGTGCACCTTTATCTGATCGTAATAATGATACGGGACGGGATTGTCCTGCAGGTCGGTGGCGAACGGCCAGAATCCGTACACATAAACACTCTCACACAGCTCCAGCGCCGTGTTAATTAACATAAACCCAGTGGAAAGGCGGACCTCCTTCAGGCCACGCCCCTTCCAGAAATGGTCCAGTGTCCGCAGGTACTCAGGGCTGAAGAACACCACCGGCTGCTGAGGTCTGACTGGATGGAGGACTCTGAGAGCTCTGATTGCCAGTCCAGTGCAGAAAGTGTAGGCAAAGGCGGGGATAGCGAGGGAGGCACACACTGTCCCGTACACACTGACGGATCCGGATTCTTCTCCATGTTCTTGTATCTACAGACACACAGTTTCTAATAAACACTATTGCACTGAAAGAAATTAACTGTATGCTGGTATAGCTTTGTGTGTGCAGATACTGACTCTCTCTGAATCTGACTGGGGTTGATGGTTACCAGATCTGTCTTCAGTCCAACATCACTGTCATTAATGTAAGCCAAACTAAACCTGAAACAGAGAAAAATCTTTAATTCGTTAAAAAAAATAAAAATAAAAATAAAAATAAAAACAGGTGCCACTTCTATCTTTTAAGAGTAAAATGGCATGATATTAAACATAAATGGCTTAATATTACAAAAGTATATGTTGGGTTCTATATTAAGCAGGTCATGACTTTTCAAAGTGTTCATTAGAAAGAAAATTTGCTGCTGATATTTATACAAACCATTTTCAATCACCAGTTTACGATATAAAATCATGATAGCATTTCACAATAAGGTTCCATTTAACTAATCAACAATACTTATACGGCATTTATTAATTTTACTTAATTTCATTTACTAATACATTATTAAAAAGTTGGATCTGTTATTATTATTTAATGCACTTGAGCTAACATGAAATAATCAACAGTATTTTATTAATGTTTATAACATTAACAAAGACAAAATATTTACATTTATACATTTATTCATTTAGCTGCGAGCAGCAATTACGGGGCCAAGCACTAGGCAAGCAGGGCAGCAAGCATCAGAGCAACTCAAGCAATGAGTAATTGAAGTCATTTTAAGATGATTTTAGTCAAAATGCGTGAAAAATTATTATGATTTAATGAGTTATCACTTTTGACCAATAGGTGGCGCTGTTATCAAAAATCGATGTGGTGTAATCAGTGTGAGGTGACAATGACACACACAAAGTTTGGGTCAACACAGTCTGAAGATGATATGATATGATTTTGGTGAAAAGGAGTAGAGGAGTTCGAAAAAGTAGGTTTCCATGTTAATCAAAAATTACTTTTGTCCATAGGTGGCGCTCTTACCAAATAGATGTGGCGTGGTCAGTGTGAGGTGCCAATGGCACATAGAAAGTTTGGTGTCAATATGTCAAAGCTTTGCAGAGATACAGCCTCAGATGCAGTTTGGCATCTTGCCAGCAAATTCGTTGATGCGTGAAATGAAAACTGTGTTGTATATCAACAC
This sequence comes from Garra rufa, assembly GCF_049309525.1. Lineage (NCBI taxonomy): Eukaryota > Metazoa > Chordata > Actinopteri > Cypriniformes > Cyprinidae > Garra > Garra rufa. The sequence goes on from NC_133378.1 coordinate 42,627,406, forward strand.
GAAATCTATAACTTTTTGCCAGCATTTTTGAAGTTTGAAGATGAGACAAATTTGGTAAAAATCAGACCAATGATCTAGGAGGAGATCGAAAAAGTAGGTTTTCAACATTAACCAAAATGGCGGACATAAAATTCTGCCAATTTTGGCATAATTGGTATCGATGATCTCGGCATGACCCAAGGAATATACTGAGATCACTTTTAATTAAAATAGGCCAACTTAATCAAATCATATTAGCATTTTTTTAAATTTCTTTACAACTTTATAACTGCTCCCAAACTTAGTACTGTCAGGGCATGGTGCTGAAGGCACATACAGAGATTGGTAACAATACGCCAATGTGTTCGTAAAATATAGCATTTTATGATAAAATTCAAAAAGGCAGACACCTAAAATGGCTGACATAGGAAAATTGAGTATGGTTCAACTCAGCATGCTCATCTGAATCTAAAGAGACCAGTTTGTCAGTGATTTTTGGTCAAACCATTGAGAAGTTATAAGCAAAAATAGCCATTTTTCATATCTCTTGCTCACTAGATGGCACTGCACCAAAACACTGCCTCAGGTTATGCTTGTTACAACACACACCAAGTTTGGTCTTAATATGCCAAACTGTTGTGGAGATATAGCTTCACATCCATTCTTGTGTGCTTTTCATATAATTTGTTTGTACGTTATTGGTTTATGGTTTGCCAAATCAACTTGAATTCCATAACGTTTTGCCAGCATGGTCTAAAGATGATCTGAGCAAATTTTGGTAAAAATCTGACAAACAGTTTAGGACAAGTTCGCAAAAGTAGGTTTTACGAACTATTAAAAATGTTGAAAAATCTAAACAATACAATTTACGATGGTGAAAAATGTCCTTCTAGACCTTATGCTGGAAAAGCATAAATGAATGAAATTTTTGGACAAGTGGTGGCGCTAGAGAGTTTGAGTTAGAGACTTCAAACTTATGGTTATGGTTCATGTTGAGACTGTCCTGTATCAGTGTGCCAAATTACACAACTTTCATGCAGGCGGTTCTATGGGCTGCCATAGACTCAAGAGCAGAAGAAGAAGAAGTATGCCAATGGATACAATAGGTGCCTTCACACTTTTGTTGCTTGGCCCCTAATAAACACTTTAATTAATGTGGGCCACAAATAATTACAAGAAATCACAAGCAATACTGAATCAACCATGAAATGTTAAAGTAGAAAAGAAAACTTCCTGGAGGTTGTGTGACTTAAAAACTGAAACAAGTGGGGAAAAAAACAACAACAACAAGAAGTAAACACCTATCAGTTAAATTTTGTTTCAAGTATGCTCTTAGATCAGCAGATCAGCTGCTTCTTAGAGTCTCAAAAACCAGACGTAAGCTCAGTGGTGATCGTGCATTTGCGGTGGCTGCCCCCAAGTTATGGAATGGTTTACCTCTTTACATTAGGCATACCCCTTCGCTGTCCTTGTTCAAATCACATCTTAAAACCTACCTTTTCTCCTTGGCCTTTGATACCTGAGCTGATATTTGCTGGATAGTGTAAATGTATGGCGTATGTGTGCAGTCTTATTATTGTTTTAAATGTATACTTTGAACTATGTGTGTGTTTTTTATCTTATCTTATTTGTTCAGCACTTTGGTCTGCTACTGGGTGGTTGTAAAGTGCTTAATAAATAAAGTTGGATGAATGAATGAATGAATGTCTAAGCAGATGATCTACTGTTTGAGCAAAAGGAAAGCTGTTTAGAATAATAGTTTGCATTTTAGAAATTACATTCTAAAATATTGAGACAGTTTTAAAACTAGATGTTTGAAACCGATTTAGTAAATGTGTTTGCATTTGTGCACTTGTATGTTATTATTAGTTTATGGCAAAATGGCTTGATAGCGCCAGCTATACACATTGCACTTTGAGCTAAGCTTCACATACATGCATGAAAATCAGTGCACACATGTAACACACCAATACTTACAAAAAAGTCTATTGCAGCAAAATCCGAAACCCAACAGGAAGTCAGTTATTTTTAATTTTCTCAGCAAATTTAGTAATTTTTGGCATTTTCAGGCGTCGTACTTGAATTAACTCCTCCTAGAGATTTATTCAGATCAACACCAAATTTGGTGAGTCTAATCAAAAGCCCTTTGTGAGGTTAAATTGCGAAGATCTAGAGTTTTCATTGAAAGGTGTGTCCGTGGCGGCCTGACAGATTTCGATGTTTCGCCATAAAACAGGATTGCACTATTGCTTCTTTCTCAACTGTACTGTATTTTCTTTCAAGCTAACACCAATGTACGAGAAGTGAAAGCTATTGAATGCTCTGTCTTGTCATGACACCTCCAATGCTGTAATCTGAAGTATTAATGGGCACAAATGTTGGTAAGGAGAGGTTGAATAAAGACTAACAGCTGCTTTAGCCCTTGGAAACTTGCATCAGCTGCCTCAGTCCATGTAAATCCATTCTGACATATATCTGAGAATATACCGCAGGGGATCTACTGCCATTGCATAGTTCGGGATGAACTTGCCAATCCAAGATGTAAGGCCCAAGAAGGACCGTAATGAAGGCAGGTGTAAGAATCTTTAGTCTGATTTCACCCCTCAATATATGTTTGATCATGCTCGTTTCCCAAAATGGCTTAATTATGAGAAGAAGAAAGTCAACAGTTATGTTGTTTCTAGACCATTTGGGACGATTACATCCTGAGCAAATGGTAGCATGAAAGTAGGTGCGGGACACCGAAAACCATCTCAGACAAAGGGATGTCAGAACTTAATTAACATACAGGCTACAGCTATTACAACAGGAGCAACATCATTTATATTAAAGGTAGTAAACTGTAACAGTATAAACGGTTTAAGCTTAGGATATGACTCTGTTGAACCCAAGGTACTACATATACTTTGTCACTGCTATGCTGCAATAAATCTCCTTATCAAGAACTTCAACGTCCTCATCCATTTTTCTTACACGCGTGTTGGTGAAAGGGCATTTGCAATGCCTTCAGCTGAGTCAGAGTTAGGATTGATTCCCACTTTTAAAAGGTAAATAACAGTAAAAATACCAAAATACATGTATATTCTGTAACCCTACCCCTAAACCTACGCATCACTCAAAACATTCTGCATTTTCAGTCATTCTGTAAGAATTATAAGCTTGTTTCCTTATAGGGACCTAAAAAATGTTCCATAAGGTTAGAATTTACTGGTATTGTTATACTTGTGAGGACATTGGGTCCCCATACTGTAATACCAGTACACAAACACACACAGCCTCTGAATATCCATTTTATTTTCTATGATTGAACTGTTATTTATACACAACTACCTAAAAATGGTGTATCAGCTGTACCCACGTTACCACCTTGTGTATTTCTTAAAATGCTATGGTGTCCTTTTAACATTCATGTTAGAAAATATGTCCATTAATACAGTTGAAATATCACAAATATAATTTTTCTTTAACATACTTTCATAGCATGTGTGTAAATGTGTCTTTTAACCTATTATCATAACACTGTGCAACTAAACAGCATGTGAAACAATATAATAATAGTTTCTCTAGATTATGTAAAGATCTTGCATGGCACAATGTCATAAAACATGTCTATTTTTAGAGCACAGAGTAACTTTGCAATCATAAAAGAATAATAAGAATAAGAATAATAATATATTTGGAGTGGAAATACGCACACATTTAAAATTTCCCACGATCAAAGAGAACACTAATACATGGTGCAAAAATCGCGGCTCGAGTAGTACCCTCAAGTATTTCTTATAATTTTCTGAAAGGCAGACAGTGCCAAAGCCAACCAGAATGGAACCTTTGTGAATCGGGATAGTCCATCAAGTAGCATATCAGAGTAAATCAGACAATTTAAGATTCAATCAGAACATTGTTGAAACACATGGAGCCGAATTCCATAAAGAGGCCCAAGACAACATGGAAGACCGTAAATCAGATCCTAGCGCCAACCAGCCTGAAGAAAACGTAACCAACTAACTTTGTCTCAGCTTTGAACAGCTTGCAACATTAAAAACAAAAGAACACTTGATAATTCCAACTCTTAAGTCAAATTTGGGGCAAGTAACTAAGATTAATGGTCAAAGACACAGTACATCATGACCATCATGTGAAAAAAATCATCAGTAGAGAATTCATTGGGTGTTTCCCTCACTCACAGCTCCTTCTAGACCTTTTGTCCTTTCATTCCACAGAACACGCCTTTTACAAATGTAGATGCACCAAAACCCAAATGTTTCTATCAATCAATTCTTTGTCAAATGTGTCACATTCTTGTTAGAAATCATATCCAAATAATACTCTGCAAGAGCGGGAAAACTCGGACCATGTGACTAAAAAGATAACGTTGGTTTGTGTATCGGGAGGAGAAACATAGCAACACCTGAGCTGAGACCATGTCTAACTGGTCAAGACTTCATTTGGGATGAGTCCAAGAGCAGAGTTTAAAAACTCAGGTTGCTTTTTGGATTTGTGCCATTTGCCACTGCTTTTTGCATTCTTCGAGTGCTGTTCCAGCACATTTTTGCTTGCATGCCAGTTGCTCCTCTAAAAACCATAATGAGACGTCTCAGACGTCTGTGCCCGCCACAAAACTTAAAATCAGCGTACACGACTCTGCACCACTCTCCAGCCAAAACCCAATTCGTCACTTCCAATGACTACACTGCAAAAAATGCTTTTCTTAGTTAGATTATTTGTCTTGTTTCCAGCCAAAATATCTAAAAATTCTTGAATCGAAGGATACGTAAAAATTTCTGTCTTGTTTTTAGTAAAACAAGCAAAATAATCTGCCAATGGGATAAGAAAAATAGTCTAGTTGTCTGTTTAAAATAAGATTATTTTTCTTACCCCATTGGCAGATTATTTTACTTGTTTTAAGCAAAAACTCACTTAATTTGACTTGTTTTTACTAAAAACAAGACAATAATTTTTACTTGTCTAGAAAATCCTTCCTGATTCAATAATTTTTAGATATTTTGGCTGGAAACAAGACAAAAAATCGAAGTAAGAAAAGCATTTTTTGCAGTGTACTGAACTTCCAGCCAATCAGCAACCTTGGGAAATACCTTTCTGTAATGATGCAACACAAAAGGAATTCCCTTAAAGGAACACTCCACTTTTTTTGGAAATAAGCTTATTCTCCAACTCCCCCCAAGATAATAAGTTGAGTTTTACTGTTTTAAAATCCACTCAGCCACAGCGCCTGAAGTTTGGTCACAATTTCAAAAAGCCGGTCACATTGGCAGTTACCCAGCTGGAAACTAATTTCAGGCGCTGCGTGACATTTCTGCGCCTGTTGCATCCATATTACGGCAGCAAACTTCCTTGACTATTACACCGGAATGGGAATGTAGTTCCTAATCTTATCAGCCTAGAAAATCGCAGCTTTACATTTTCCGCCAGTCTTAGTACACAATATAACTACAGAAGAGTCTAGTTTTAAATAGGACAAATATGGAAAATCGTTGGTCATTTTTGAACGCGATGCTATTGGTCTCATAGGATTCAATGATCTATGCTAAGCTATGCTAAAAGTGATATCGCCAGAACAGGAGAACGGCTGAATGGATTTCAAAACGGTAAAACTCAAGAATGAGAATGAGCCTATTTCCAAAAAAAGTGGAGTGTTCCTTTAACACAAAGGCAATGCAAGTACAACCTCCAGATTCTATCTGAATTGGTGCATTTAATCTAAAGTTTAATAGTCTCATTGAGAAACTCAATGTGAGGGTTAATTAGATGACTGATGGTTGTTCAGGTCTAAGCAATTGCATATATTGCTATAAACTTGGGATTTCATGTTTTCACTCTCTTAAAGTCATAATTTCCTCACTTTCTCTGTTTTTTGCAACCTGTGTGAATGTGCGTGTTAGATTGGTTTATATGTCTTAGAGGTGTTTCTGGCCCAATAAAGTCTTATTTACATTGAAAAGATAAGTATATGTATAAGTTAATGTCTTAAACTCTCGACCTTGTTACCGTACTAATAAATAGTGTGTTCGCTATATTTTGGATATTAATATCCATTGCAGAGTTGATGTTATACAGCTCATACAATGAATCACAGGCCGACTCACTGATCAGCCATAGAACAATGATTCTGTCCAAATTCCCCATAAAATCATAATCACTTCCCTTTGAGCTAAATTGACCCTTGTTTCCTTAAAATTGCATCCTCCGTTTCTCAGAATTGACAATTCACTGCTAAGTGATGCAACTCCACCATGTGCTGATTTACAGTTTCTTCCAAGCAAGAATTTATGCCGTGCAGTAAAACCATTAACTCTTGGTGTGAAATGAGCATCTTGCCCTGTCCCTAGCACTCTCCTGTTTCTCTCCTCCCAGGAGCTTCAGAGAAACAGACAGCGGAGTCCAAGGGCTGAGCAAACAGGCTCGAGCAATAAATTTATGATAAACTCACCAAGTCGCAGTGCGTCCACTACTCGACTCACAGCCGCTCTTCTGTCCCTACACAACCCTCACCACCAAACTCCAACATTATCCACTCCGGAGTGCAGTGTCTGCTGATAAAGGAAGCCAATAAAATTGTCCCACCAGACAACAGCGAGTCAGGCGTTTACAGCTGTTATTTCCTTATCCCAAAGAACGAAGGTGGGTTCAGGGCCATCCTCGATCTCAGGCGCCTTAAAGGATTAGTTCACTTTCAAAACAAATATGTACAGATAATGTACTCACCCCCTTGCCATCCAAGATGTTCAAGTCTTTCTTTCTTCAGTCGTAAAGAAATTATGTTTTTTGAGGAGAACATTTCAGGATTTCTCTCCATATGATGGATATATATGGCGCCCTCAAGTTTGAACTTTCAAAACGTCATTTAAATGTAACTTTAAGGGGCTCTAAACGATCCCAGCCGAGGAAGAAGGGTCTTTTCAAGTGAAAGGATCGGTTATTTTCTAAACAAATTTAAAGATAATTTTTAACCTCAAATACTCGTCTTCTCTCGTCTCTGTGATGTGCAGTGTAATATGGGTCAATACAGTTAGGGTATGTCGAAAAACTCCCTTCTCGTTTTCGTCCTACAACGCTGTATTACCTTTTTTTGTAAAGGGCATTTGATCTTCTTTCTATGTTCACTTTGTAAACACTGGGTCGGTACTTTTGCAGCGATGTATGACGATTTTGAAGTTGGGGAAGAAAACGAGATGGGAGTTTTTCGACATACCCTAACTCTATTGACCCGGATCACACAGACTGCGCATGTACATCGCAGAGACGAGAGAAGACGAGCATTTGAGGTTAAAAAGTATATAAATTGTCAATTTGTTTCGCCAGATAAGACGCTTCTTCCTCGGCTGGGATCGTTTAAAGCCCATTGAAGCTGCATTCAAACTGCATTTTGGAAGTTCAAACTTGGGGGGCACCATAGAAGTCCATTATATGGAGAGAAATCCTGAAATGTTTTTCTCAAAAAACATAATTTCCTTACGACTGAAGAAAGAAAGACATAAACATCTTGGATGACAAGAGGGTGACTACATTATCATGTACATTTTTGTTCTGAAAGTGAACTACTCCTTTAATGAGGCGGCCATTCGGGGAGGCTGACTTTAAAACAGATCCTTGTGCAGGTTTGCCTAGGGGACTGGTTCTTACCAGTGGATCTGAAAGATGCTTACTTTTATATTCCTACTTGAGACCACTCTATGGTTCTCAAGGCCTTCAATTTGAGTCTCATTTAGTTTGCAATAATATTTAAATATGAAAATGTTCACCTGAACAAATGTGTGCTGGGTGTGTAATAAAACATTACACACACGCACTGAAAGATGTTTTATGGTGTTTATTGCTATATAAAGTTTACGTCTACGGGTGCAAGGTTGAAGGTCAAAGCACTAAAGAAACATATAGAGCAGGGCTGTACATTAACTTTATTTCCACTTACATTGCACTGGTGCTACAGGGGTTATCAGTTTTGTAGCACAGACCAAACAGTGGTAGCACAACTTAGGGGTGGGTGATATGGCAAAAATATCATGATTTTTTCAGGAATATCATGTTTCACGATTTTATCACAATTCTTTGTCATGTTGGTTTTACTACCTTGCAAGGTACAGCCAAACTAATTTCCCTTTTGTAAAAAAGCCTTTCAATGTAACAAAAGGTAAAATAAAAAAAAAGAATGGCAGACATTTACTTTGTCATTATTTTATCTTTGTTATTAAAAAAGATTACTACCGGCATAAGTTTGGGGTCAGTAAATTTTTCTTCTTTTTTTTTTTTTGAAAGAAATTAATACTTTTATTCACCAAAGGTGTGTTAGATTGATAAAAAGTTATAGCAATTACTTTCTTGTTAGAAACTATTTATATTTTGAATAAATGCTGTTCTTTTGAGCTTTTTATTCAACAAGTCATTCAGGTTCCTTGGCAACACCATCTCTCAGGACCTGAAGTGGGACATTCACATAGACTCCATTGTGAAAAAGGCGCAGCAGAGACTGTACTTCCTCCGCCAGCTGAGGAAGCTCAACCTGCCACAGGAACTGCTGAAACAGTTTTACTCTGCCATCATTGAATCCATCCTCTGCTCTTCAATTACCATCTGGTTCAGCTTAGCTACCAATTCTGATCTCAGAAGACTACGTCAGATAGTCCGGACTGCTGAACGAATCATTGGTACAACCCTCCCTACCCTTCAAGATCTCTACTTATCCAGAGTACGAAAAAGGGCTGCCAAAATTACTCTGGACCCCTCACATCCAGCACACTCGCTTTTTGAACTGTTACCATCCGGTCGGCGCTACAGAGCACTGAGCACCAGAACGACCAGACACCGAAACAGTTTCTTTCCTCAGGCAATCCATCTCATGAACACTTGATCGTGGAACATACAACACTATACACTCTTTATTCATTTTTCAGTTATTTATTTAATGCACATACTTACTTCCGTTCAAATGTCTTCGTTATTTTTGCACATTGTCTGTCTTGTATCCTTGTATATTGTTCTTTTTATAATATGTATCGTCTTGTCACTGTCATTCTGTAGCACTGTGGAGCTTCTGTCACTAAAACAAATTCCTAGTGTGTGTAAACATACCTGGCAATAAAGCTCATTCTGATTCTGATTCTGATTCTGAACAAAGAACCCTGAAAAAATATCACAATTTCTAAATAAATACTTTGCAGGGCAACTGTTGCAATTTACAATCCAATATAGATCCAATGTAGATCATTCTAATAATAAATCAGTATATTAGAGTGATTTCTGAAGGATCATGTGACACTTAAGACTGAAGTAATGGCTGATGAAAATTCAGCTTTGCATCACATCAATATTACAGTTTATTAAGTCAGATTGTGCAGAGGACTCATCTGTTTCCTCTGAACCAACGGCCATCTAGGTGAGGAGTTCTTTACTGATGATCCGTCTCCGGGGCTCATCTAGTTGATGTGGTCGCTGACATTCAGGGCTGTAGAGGTCGTCTCTAGGTGTGCAGATGTCAGGGCTCATCCGAGGAGCAGGGCTGCAGGTGCAGTGTCAGCGCCCCCTTGCTGTGGAGCTGCAGAAGCCGCACAAACTCCTCCGGCATCGAGTGCATGTGGCGGTTTGGACCAAACTGGTTGTAATAATGGTACGGAAGGGGATTTTCCTGCAGGTCGTTGCCGAATGGCCAGAATCCGTACACGTGCACACTCTCACACAGCTCCAGCGCTGTGCTAATTAATGCAAACCCAGTGGAGAGGCGGACCTCCTTCAGGCCACGCCCCTTCCAGAAACGGTCTAGTGTTCGCAGGTACTCAGGGCTGAAGAACACCACCGGCTGCTGAGGTCTGACTGGATGGAGGACTCTGAGAGCTCTGATTGCCAGTCCAGTGCAGAAGGTGTAGGCAAAGGCGGGGATAGCGAGGGATGCGTTCCCGTACACACTGACCCGCTCCACAAACGGATCCGGATTCTCCTCCAGGTTTTTGTATCTACAGACACACAGTTTCTAATAAACACTATTGTACCGAAAGAAATGAACTGTATTACAGCATACATGTGTTTCAAATACGACAAAAAAAAATCAAGTCATGTCAAGTCAGCTTTATCTACAGTATGTGTGTGTGTGTGTGTGTGTGTGTGTGTGTGTGTGTGTGGATACTGACTCATGCTTAATCTGACTGGGGTTGATGGTTATCAGATCTGTCTTCAGTCCAACATCACTGTCATTAATGTAAGCCAAATTAAACCTGAAACAGAGAAAAATCCTTGATTCGTTTAATCTACATAACAGACGCCACTTCTATCCTTTAAGGGTAAAATTTGCATGATATTAAACATAAATGGCTTAATATTACAAATGTATATGCTGGGTTCTACTTTTAGCAGGTCATGGGTTTTCTAAGTGTTCATTAGAAAAGAAATGACAATCGATGCCAGACAAAGGAAGCGAGAATCAAACACTCTTTAAAAGTGCCATAGAATTGAAAACTGTATATACCTTGGCATAGTTGAATAATAACAGTTGTGTGTACATGGACATGACATACTGTGAGTCTCAAACACCATCGTTTCCTCCTTCTTATATAAACCTGGTGTTTGAAAAAGACACTGAAAAACAGGTCAATCCTAACATAACAGCGACTATTACGTAGTCTCTGGATTATTAATAGTTACGCCCCCAACATTTGCATAGACAAATCATCAGATGTTCTTTGGGGGCTATTGTGAAAAAAACAAAACAAAGCGAGGACAATAGTGAAAATGTCAGCTCACGGGAATAAATGTTATGTTCCAGCTTGCACAGGAGATCTTCAGTGAAGGGATGATTTGTACTCAGAAAGGCAAGGAAACCAATAAAATAAGGCGAGCCACTAAAGGGACACTTTGCCTGCTACATTGCAGTGCATAAGATTTCACTTACCACATAAACAGAGTAAGGAGAGATGACTGTGTGGATGATGGTGAATGATTTGCAGATCCTGAGCATCACTAACAAGCATCTAAACTTGTCAAATGTGGTAAGTACTGCCGCTGTAGTATAACGTTACACAGCATGTGCGATTGCCGATCTCAAAAATGAAACTAAAAAGTTATTGTGCATTCAAAACGGCAGTTTCAATCCCCCGCATAGTAATAGCAGTTCAAGCTCCGTAATTAAATATATACTTCCTCCATGTGTTTCCTTCCTGCTGTGTTAGAGCGAGCCGCTCTGTAAGATATCCAATCAGGGCAGAGCTCTTCATTATTATTCATGAACCTTCCAAATAAGGTAATAACAGATCATTTCATTCTAGGGACAAATCCTATGGACTTTAAAACCGTTTCTGGAGAATGTTTGCCCTTTCCTATGCCATATACCTTCTATGTAGATCTCAAAGAACAAGTTAAAATATTGTATCAATGCATTCTATGGCACCTTTAAATACACAACTTAATGGGTGGAAGACATGACACACCTGTAATCAAATTGGAAACAATCAAGGAACAGAAACAGAAAGACTAAATAAGAGCATTGGAAAACACATAGGAAAACTAGATCTAAAGGCACAAGGGAAACGTCGAAAAGGTAAACAAAACACATAGATCCATGATCCTGGCAATGGGGCCACAAATAATTACAAGAAAAGGCAAGTAACACTGAATTAAAATAGAAAGTAAAGTTTCCTAGAGACTGTGACAGGCTGCAGCTGTTTCAGTCTTTTAAAACTGCTGTAAAAAAACCAAGTTCAAAGTCTATATGTGACCCTGGACCACAAAACCAGTCTTAAGTCGCTGGGAAATATTTGTTGCAATAGCCAAAAATACATTGTATGGGTCAAAATTATTGATTTTTCTTTTATGCCAAAAATCATTAGGAAATTAAGTAAAGTTCATGTTCCATGAAGATTTTTTGTAAAATTCCTACTATAAATATATCAAAATGTAATTTTTGATTAGTAATATGCATTGTTAAGAACCTCATTTGGAGAAGTTTAAAGGTGATTTTCTCAGTTTTTTGATTTTTTTCCACCCTCAGATTCCAGATATTCAAATAGTTGTATCTCGGCCAAATATTGTCAGATCCTAACAAACCATATATCAACAGAAAGCTTATTTATTGAGCTTTCATATGATGTATACATCTCAGTTTTGTAAAATTTAACCTTATGACTGGTTTTGTGGTCCAGGGTCACATATGAGCTTCTACTCTGTAGATGTCTCAGGTCTTTTTTTCTATGGGATTTTCAGCCTGTTTCTGGTCCATATAAATCACTACAGTCAGTGAGGAGCAAGGCATGATGGGATGTGTTTACCGTATGACGAAGTCTGCGCTGTCAATCTCACGTCCACAGCTGCTGTTCTTCAGAATCCCGCCGCTGCCGACCACAGCACACCGACCCAGACGACGACCGCTCCAGGGGACATCCTGCACACACACAAACTTATTTCAGTTAGTTGTCAAGGCAAACTTTTTTTTCCAAGTCTTTCATCAAATATTTATATTTTAGAAATGTTTAATGGTGTGACTCATCATAACGGCCACATAGTAACCAGAACACACACACCTCAGGCAGCATGCTGTGAATGTCTGGATTCATTGTGTATGTGCTTTTAATGGTTGTTTCATATGGGATGGTCTGATTGACAGCTGTGTTTCGTTTGGTGAGGAATATCGATCCTGTGGCGTTGCAGCAAAACTGCAGCCTCATTCTGTCATTAACACAAACAAAGAGACAGAATTACCTATCAGCACTCATTTCACAAGCATTCAGCTCTCAATAAACATCAGCGATAAAAATTACATTTAACGTGATAAGACTACTCATGAACTATGAGCGGTACAAAGCTCTGAAATGATCCAGTTAATAAGCAGAATTAATCTACTGAATGAATCATTCAGTAATAGTCCAGATGTTTCCCTTCTTTTCTCCAAATTAAATCTTTCAAATGAAACATGTTTTCTTTTTGAACATTATATTAACTGGGAATCAGTTTCCTGTCTGTTTGTCTGCAGTTTAAATCCATTTAACTAACAAAAAGTAACATCACTTTGGAGGGAAAACAGCAGCACAAACGTCAATTTAAAGCATTTGGCAGAACAGGAATAAGCCAAATACTACTAAACCAGCTAATGCAGTGACATCAGGGTCATATATGAGACACGTGTAATAACCTGTTAACCAACAAATAATGCATGAAGGTGACTAGAGATGGACACACACACCTGTTTAGCTCCTGCTCGGTCGTGTTCGGTTTGTACAGACAGTTTAGGAAATCGTCAAGTTCTTGGGTGAAACGCTTCATGTTTAGTCTATTGAAAAAGAAAAGCATGAGATGTTTGAAACAACTCTGTCAACATTCTCTGGATGGTCCCAGTTTGATTTATCCCAGCATAACAAAACACTGAATATCTTAAAGGGGTCATCGGATGGCCATTTTCCACAAGTTCATATGATTCTTTAGGGTCTTAATGAAAAGTCTCTAATATACTTTGATTAAAAATTCTCAATAGTAGTAAAAAAAAAAAAAAAAAAAACACCCTTTTACCTTGTCAAAATCAGCTCTGCAAAATTTCAGCTATAGGGATGGGCATATCGATCCTAAAGTATCGATATATCAATACTGATGTGAGCATCGATAGTATCCATACTCAAATTTAAAATATCAATACTAATAGTGATTTTGTTTATTTTAACAAAAAGCAAGGCGTACAATGTGCATTGAACTGGACGTATAACCTATGTTAGGGAATAACTCTGCACAATATAACAATTTTCCTACTCATCTGAACGCATGCAAATGTTGCAAGACAGAACCAATCAATCCCAGAGAGCATTCACTCCCTTCAGACAGTGCATTCAAACAGGGCTGTGTTTCCCAAAAGTATCATAAAAAGGATTGAGGATTTTGGGAAACGGCAGCCCAGAATTTATTAATTTAATAACTGTAATAATTTAAAAGTTAAGTTTAGAAGTATCGGTATCGATATCGATGATACTGGCCTTAAAAGTATCGGTATGGTATCGAAAACAAAATAAGTGGTATCGCCTAGCCCTAATTTCAGCTCATTTTAAGACATGGCCCCTTTAAATGCCACGAGCTCTGCTCCCCCGCCTCTCTCTGGGATTATGTTTACTTAAGCCGCGTTTATCGGCGAATCTTGCCAACAAGCACTTTATTAAGGAAGGCCATTTGCAAAGATGCATAAAAAAACCCTTATACTCACTTCTGGGTGAAGCTGCATCAGGAACAATTTGCACGAAGACAGATGCTTATGTAGATCGAGATTGGCACTTTCCATTTAAAAACGAAAGTAATGTTAAACCTCTGCGTCTTCAGCGGCTCAAATGTCAGTAGTAAATGACTTCTGCTATGTTCATTATTACATCCAGAACACCTCAATCAGCCAATATTACAACAGAACACCTCAATCAGCCAATTAGAGTCTTCCTCTGCACCTGTCCAGCAAGCACAGGACGTCAACATTACGTCAGATTGACGTTGTATCCCAACCACTCTGACGTCTATCATACGTTGGATTTTGGCTGCCATACCTGATGAATAAATGTCAGTATTTGACATCAATATTGGTTCGACCTAAAAATCAACCAAATATCAACGTCATTTGACGTCGTTATTGGACGTCAAAATTACATTGTCCTCAGACGCTGACTAAATATTGAATTTTGGTCACCTTTTCGGACTGTTTCAGCTCGGTGAGGGCGGGGCTAAGGTAAGGCGCTCATGTCAATCAAATGTATTTCGTCACAACGACAAGAAGCTAAGAATGATCTGATTTTAAAAAGGGGATATTACTTATACCCTCGGTTTCACAGACAAGGCTTAAGCCTAGTCTAAGACTAAAATGTCTGAGATGTTTTTTTTAAACTGAAAGAACCTTAACTGATCTTAAATTATATCAGTTCCTTTGTTTTGTCTCAAGATGAACAGCAGTAATGTTTTTTTCTAAGCACATTTATAAAAATTACTTAAGTGTCCTAATTGAACTATGGCCTAATCCTGGCTTAGTCTAAACCCTGTCTGAGAAACCAGGCCTTAAAGATTGAAAAAAGTGGATTTTTATCATTGTAGGGTGGTTGTGTTCACAAACTACCAACACACATTAATGTTCAAACAACTTGGAAAAGTTAGTTTTGCACCCGATGACCCCTTTAAGTGGCAGATCAACAGTCTTGCTGCAGTTTGGTAATTAAGTTAGAGGACACAAGATAATTTAATAATTATGACCATGTGGTGAACCTATTAACCTATCTGGGGCCAGCTCCAGGCATAAATGACTGTCTTGCCAATCTAAAGTGAACTGTATTTTGAGACGTTTAAGATAGAGCTGCATGGAGACTGCCCCGACAATCATAAAATAAAAACGAAAATCGCAGCATTTTTCTTTTATTAGCTGAAAGCAAGGGCTGCTGAATTTACGTGGAGGCTTCAGTCTGTTGCAGAAAAGCAGAGGCTGAAAACGAGCGAAAACGGGCAGAAATATTTGCATTATCACGGGAAGTTTGCAAGTTAGGGGGCATTTAATATATGAATATGTATCATAGCCTACCACTGAAATTAACTGAGCAGGTGAATTAATGTTCTGGAAAAAACACACTCATTCAATAACATGCATTCATTGCATGAACGGGGCAAGAACATAATATGAATATAATCAATTTAAGAATGTATAGCAAAACCGCAAAACAAATGACCCCCCAATTTAACATGGGGTTAATCAATGTAAATAATGATTTTATCAAATAATTATTCTGCCATAATTATTTTAAAGCGCCATTTTACATAAACAGTGTTTAAAGAATAATGTTAAAGTGAACAAATTATTGGTTATTCTAAGCTATTGCCGTGCATTAAAGGATTTTAAATGCACTTGGTGTCTGGCGGTTATTAGCCTCAACATTTAAAAGTTTTTAACTGCACGGCAAACCGTTGATTATAACCTTTTGAATGCCTAAATCTGCATTCATGAGTTTGCACACAAGTTAAGAAATGAGCTAATGTTGTTAGCACTGTTCTAATGATTAACAACTTAAAAACTACATAATATTTCTCACAAGCGAGGAAACAACGGCACTGTTCCTGAAGAGAATTAACTTTTATTCTCTCTGTCTGCCTGTCTGTCTAAATTATTAACCGTATTTAGTCTGTTATAACGGCTCAAGCATTGTAACTAGGTCTAAAATGACATGTTGGAATTAGCAACGGAGACGCTGGATGAGCTGTGAGAAATTTATTATACTCACAATAGAGTTTTCAGGACAAAAACCGGACAAATGCCTTGAGGCTATATCATCCGATCGATGTCTTGAGGCGTGGTGCCCATAGTAGCCTTTAAGCGGAGAACTGACTTCCTCCTTTGAATTCTTACAAAAATAATGCAAAGCCAAGGTGTAACGGCCACTCCACGAACACCACCTCATGTGTGCATTATTTTCTGAGAATTAAATGGCCCGCCGTCAGTTATTCCTAACTTAATGTGTAATCTTAATTATGAGGACACTGGTTTGTAACGCAAATAGTTTTACTGTTTACTGCTGCACATTGTTCTTCTTGTTTTTTTCCCTATAGCGGATAATAAACCTTAAGTCTTAAATAAAACCCATAGACTCACACCTTGAGAAAAAAGGTGGATACACACACATGGTGTGTACACATAGCATCCTTACAAGTACAATTTTGGCTGTATAATTTGTGTCCTCTTCAAATATTTCTCTTGAGAAATGTTATGTTTATTGCTCTCCTTCACTTCGCTGTACTGAAAAGAGCATGAAAAGAGCTGGTTTCACCTTCTAGCGGTTGGGATTCCGGAGAACTTGCGTCTGAGTTTAGCGCAACGCAGCCGCTGAAACGCTTCTGTCATCGCCTCTCTGAAAGAGAAAAAAACAAGAGAGAAATCAGTTTCTTCTGCATTAGATGAAAGCCTTTATCACACACATCTTATTATAACAGTATCTCGCTTGCAACATGAAGTTCATCTCCAGCCCTTCGTAAGATAAACAAGAGGAATGTGATGCACAGCAGTCTAAGAAAGTATTAGGACACCTAAAGTCACACTTTTAAAATGTCTGAATGGCAGACTGACTGTAAAAAAGAATGTATGATGCTAAAATGCAAAAAGTGCATTAGGGTGCAACATCTAAAGAACTGCAGGCCTCTCTTGCCTCAGTTAAGGTCAGTGTTCATGACTCCACCATAAGAAAGAGACTGGGCAAAAATGGCCTTCATGGCTGAGTTCAGAGACGAGAACCGCTGCTGAGCAAAAAGAACATAAAGGCTCGTCTCAGTTGTGCCAAAACACATCTTGATGATCCCCAAGACTTTTGGGAAAATACTCTGTGGACTAACGAGACAAAAGTTTAACTTTTTGGAAGGTGTGTGTCCCATTACATCTGAGTAAAAATTAACACAGCATTTCGGAAAAGAACATCATACCAACAGCAAAATATGATGGTCTGGGACTGTTTTGCTGCTTCTGGACCTGGAAGACTTGCTGTGATCAATGGAACCATGAATTCTGCTGTCTACCAAAAAATCCTGAAGGACAATGTCCGGCCATCTATTGGTGACCTCAAACTGTAGCGAACTTGGGTTCTACAGCAGGAAAATGATCCAAAACACACCATGAAACACAAAATGAAAACCCTCCAATGTGGCTAAATTTCAACAATTCTGCCAAGATGAGTGGGCCACAATTCCTGCACAGCGCTGTAACAGATTCAATGGAAATTATCGCAATCGCTTGATTGCAGTTGTTGCTGCTAAGGGTGGCCCAACCAGTTATTAAGTTTAAGGGGCAAACACTTTTTCACACAGGGCCATGTGGGTTTGGATTTTGTTTTCAATTCATAATATAAAAAACTTCATTCAAAAACTGCATGTTGTGTTTACTTGTGTTATCTTTAATTAATATTTATATTTGTTTGATGATCTGAAACATTAAAGTGTGACAAACATGCAAAAAAAATAATAATAACAAAAATTAGGAAGGGGACCAACATTTTTTTACACCACTGTATATAGGGTGATATTAGGTAAACTGGACCATCAGGTAAAATAGGCCATTTAAGGTTTGAGTGTCATATTTCCTTAAAAGTTAACAGTCAATGACTGCAAAGAATTTCAAACTGTTGCCATAAAAGTTCTTGACATCTAGCAAATGATTTTATTGGACTGAGTTTGCTAAGGGTGTAGAGGTCTCATTTTGAGGCCGCGCCAGAAAAAAGCAAGGTGAGTGGCCTGATATATCCAATATTCCTTCTCAATAGTAAGGATGATACATCAATAAAAACAAATGCACATTTAGAAATAATGATTCATAACGTCTTGATGGCCTCTGTGAGATAAAATGATTTTGCTAAATAATCTATATTTTTATTTAAAAGCAATTTTAGTTACGGGTCCAATTTACCTGAATGTGTTCAAATAAAATGAGCCAATAATTTCAGTTAAAATGGGCCACCTTCTAAGGAGAGTTCAGGCAGAAATTCTAGTGGTTCCTCTTACTAAATTTATGTTATTAATATATTCTATTATTGCATTTGTGACATAGCTTTTTCACATTTTACCTTCTGAATGTGTTTATGTGTGCTCGACTATGTTTGTATGTGCATGTTAGTGAGGTATGTGTATGTGTACACACAAACATAGTTGTGCACACATGGGCTCACTCTCACTGAAAAGACAATGGGTGAAAGAGACATTTTGATATAGAAGTGATAGGCATTGAAGTAAAGTAGCCTAATGTTAATGTATTTATTACAGACAGCATGAAAAACACAAAGGATCAGAAAGGAAAGAAGAGGGCCAGAAAAGAGCATTAAGGAGATAGAAAGAATGTCTGCCAGGGATGGGGCAAAAAAATACAATTGGTGGGTAGGGAAGAGGATGAGAGGAGCATTGGCCGAATATAAGGAGACAGATGAGAGAGGCCTAAACGCAAATGTACGTTTTCTCTATACAGCGTGAAATTGATTTTTTAAATGTAATTCAAATTGATGTTCTAATGTACTTTAAATGCAATATTACACTGCTACATTATTAAATTAAATATAATTTAATGTGTTTTATCAGAAATGTTTCAATTTTAATTTGCATTTTGACGCACATTTTCGATCAGGCGGCCCATTTTACCTGAACAAAAGTATTAAAAACAGTCCTTATTAATCATAAGAACAGAGTTAAATGTCATAGATGGGTTTTTTGTTAGTGTACCAAGCGATTAACCAAAATGTGGCCCAATTTATCTGATATCAACCCTGATTAAAAAATATATATAAAATTGTTGCCATGACTTTGATCTTTTTTTCCTGTAACACGTCTGTACCCAAATGAAAAAATAACGACCATGTCTACAGCTGCTAAATGAATAAATGTACAGCTACTACAAAGAAACCGAGAAAGAGTCCATTTACCTCAGCAGCAACCATGTCGCATTCTCGTACCTTGATCTTTAACGTTATCTATTCGTGGATAACTATTGCTAATGAAAAAAAAAAAAAAAAACCGAATAAACGGACTTTGTAACATAAAAAGTAAAGGTCTTTCTATTTTCCCTTTGTGGCTCATTATAACTAATGATGATAATAAAAACATATAGACCTACAATAAAATAGTACCATATTCACTTATGAAACTGAAGTTTTAATAACAAAATGACAAAAATGGATTTCCCCTTTTTAAACGATCGCAGTTTGTGGTTTATTATTACTAAAGCAGTACAATTCGCATTTAATAAACATCCAACTCATGAAGACGAGAAAGCCTGGCTTATACTTGCGGTGTTATTTAAACCGTTTTTAATGTAAACACAACAACGATAAAGACCAACTTAGTTATTTTAAACGAAGAAATCAAACGTTTATTAATAGTTCTCTTGCGCTTTTTTGTTGAATTTTAATAATTAACATGGAGACCTTCAGCTGTTCCTCTGCTAGAACACCTGTGTGAATTCAAGTCAAGTAAAAGTGCTTTTCACAATTCTCTTGGTTTCAAAGCAGCTTTATAGAAAGTCAAAGCAGTTTTGCAATCGCATTCTATGTACACATTTATCAGATCTTGCTTTCCCTGGGAAACAAACCCAGTGACTTTGACATGATCTACAGTTTGAGCGACAGAAATTACATTCTAAAATATTATTAGGACAGTTTTTAACTAGTTGTTTGAAACCAACTTAGTAAATGTTTGCATTTGTTCACTTATGTTATTATTAGTTGTGCATTTGTAATTATTAGCTGTTTTATCATACATTGGAACAATGAAATACATAATTAGAGAGTTGTTTCATCATATCAGGCATTTCCCCGCAATGTAAAAAACTTAAAACATGAGATAAAAATCACATTGTGCGTTTCTCATCAGCACACAGTTGTTCACAATGACAAGCGAAGAATAATTGGAGTTGTACAAATTTAAATATACTCCATTCTGTTAAATCCTATATTTTAGGCTTTATCATTTCTTTAAAGATAAGCAATTACAAACAAAGAAGAGTTTTGATGTGATCAGAGATGAAGCTCAAATATTGTAGTTCATGCGCTCACCTGGATGAGTGTGTTTCAGGTGTGTAATAAAACATCACACACACACTGTAAACCACGATCAGGGCCATCAGCAGTCCGAAGATCCAGCGCAGAAACGCCATTACTATCAGATACACCTATGCTGGAGCAAGTGTGTGAGATGGAAAAGATAAAAATCACACACACACACCTGTCCTTAACTCTGTCTCTCCTAACTAACCTCATCACTGCTCATAAAAGTCATGAAGTGACTGACAGTCTGGTGTGACGTCATTGAAGATCAAATAGCCTGAAACTCAAAGGTTGTGCCTGAATTCCACACTTGTTTCTAGTGGGGTATGCAGGCTTTCTCCAATCATCTCATCTAAAACGACGCCCCGTTCTTACAATCCCATTGCCTCAACGTTTGAGAACCAAGTCCCGCCCATTTATTCTATCTTTGATAATCAATCGGACATACTTCATTATATGGAAGAAAAGATTTGCTTAATTTTATAAAAGAGAAGCAAAAGAGGTCAGTAAAAGTCGGAAAAGTGTTCAAACTGAACACAACAAATAATGTTTCACACCAATCATGCTGTCCTTAAATATCCCATATCTATGAAACCGAACCATATAGAGACTTTAATTAACATATCAACTGAAACGTTAATATTTGAAATCTTAAATCAAACTTTAATTCTTACTGAGTTAAAGGCGTGCAAACTTTCGAAAACTAATATTTATGGCACTAAGATCTATGCAATTATTTTTAAGAGAGAGGAAAAACAAGATTCCTAAACTAATTCCAACATTAATTGTTGACATTTTCCTCTTTAAAAGAAGCCGAATGTAAACAGACCCACATCTGGTTTTTGACCTCTGCAAAGGTGCATAATTTAATAATTTACTCCTGGGGCCATATTTAGATCTCAGTATCTCTGGAACTGAAACATATCGCGCAGCCCCGCCCACTTTTTTAAAATAGCCAATAGCGTTCCATTTATATCTGCTCGGGCCAAAGCCGTTTTGCTGGAAAAGGCACATTTGACAGTTTATAACAGCCACAATCTAATAGATTAGGGGAGAGTGGGGACGGTTGCAACAAGGCTTATTTTTTCAAGCAGGTATAAGATACAGAGGTGATATTCCCTTACCACAATATTGATTTAAAAGCTTGCCATACCATTACATAATTTTAATTTTTACAATGATAATAATAATGAACCCCTTTAATATTTAGGCATCTCTCCTTTTTTTAAGTGAATAGGTAAAAATTAGGAAAGTTTTTCATTTACTATTCTTTGTTTTTATACAGCCAATTTACCTTTTTAAAAATCCTGACTGTGCACAAATAATAATAATTAAAAAAAGCTAAATGATATTTAAGAATGATTTAATTAGCCTACATTTTATTGAATGTTGAACATTTCACTTTGTCTATTTAAGTGTAAACTACGCTTTGTAAAAAAAAAAAAATTAAATGTGGCTTTATTGTATTAAAATTTAGGCTGACTAAGACAATAGAAAGTCTATTTACTTTATAATCAGTGTTTTTGTCTGAGAGACAGTTGCTCATCAGGATGATAACAAACCGCAAAATTCATCACATCTTGAGCCTGTAACACACACAAACACACATTTATACTGCTATAAGGATTTAGTTTAGTTAGAATTTAATTACATCAAAAACAATCCCGAATATTAGATTGAGACCCTAATCGGATGAGACCAGCATGTTTCAATGCTCAATGTTAATCGGGCTCCAGATTTTTATTGTCGGACTTCTCACTTCTGTCTGTCCGTCTATTTGTCTTCCTGTTTTTTTTTGTTTTTGTTTCTGTGGGTTTGAAAGTCTATCAGTTTCATTTGACACTTTTCCTGAGGATTAAAATAAGATAGAGCTAGGGTCAAGAGAAATCAGGTTGACTGCGTTTCCCCAAAGCATCAGCAAATGACACAATGCAAGAGTATACTATCGATAAGAAAACAGCAGGATTCTCACAATACAGCCTGAAAAACACAGACACCTGCATCAACAAACAATAACTCAAGTAGTGACCAGCTAAAAGGGAATGTTCTCCAAATGAGCTGGCAAGGTTCTCTCAAAGTTATGAACAAACATCTTTCCTTTAATGTTAATAGAACGGTCATTCAAAGTTATCTGGTCTATAATAACATTCACAAGCGCTGGCATAAAAAATTTACTTTTATATTGATTATGGATCGTTTTTTTGAAATATTTTATTTGGATGTTTATCTAAGACGGTTTAGATAACATTAAAAAGCAACATTGCCATAATATTTGCAAAATAACACCAGAGGGTGAAGCACACCAGCGTGAAAGCATGAAATGATCATCAGACCAACTGGAACAATGAGAAATTAAAGACATTTTAAGAAGATTTTAGTCAAATGGTTGAAAAAATAAATGATAAATACAGTCTTTAGTACAGTCTTTGACCAATAGGTGTCGCTGTTACCATATCGATGTGAGGTGAAGATGACATGTTTTGTGTCAGTGTGTCAAAGCTTTGCAGAGATACAGACGCAATTTGGCATCATGCTATCAAATATGTTAGTGCAATAAAAATACATCAAAATCCATTACTTTTGGCCTACTTGGTTTGAAGATGATTTGACTTGAATTTGGACAAATTCAGATCATTGATCTAGAAAGAGTTTGAAAAAGTAGGCATAAATAATCAAAAGCTAATCATTTTTAAAATTTTAAAACTAAATGTATTACTTTTTTGTAAACCTGGCAACTTAATTAAACCATGATAACCACAAATTGACCATGTTTTTTTTTTACTGGTTTACAGCTTTTGACCAATAGGTGTTGCTGTTACCATATTGATGTGAGGTGATGATGACACGTTAAGTTTGGTGTCAGTATGTCAAAGCTTTGCAGAGATACAGTAAAATTTGTTTGTAGTGCAATAAACAAAAATCAAAATCCATTACTTATTGGCTAATATGGTTTGAAGGTGATTTGACTTGAATTTGGTCAAACTGACCATGTTATTTTTTTACTGGTTTACAGCTTTTGACCAATAGGTGTCGCTGTTACCACATTGATGTGGTGTAGTCAATGTGAGGCGATGATGACACACATTAAGTTTGGTGTCAGTATGTCAAAGCTTTGCAGAGATACAGACATATTTGTTCGTAGTTCAAAAATAAAATAAAATAAATTAATTTCCATTAATTATTGGCCAACATGGTTTGAAGATGATTTGACTTGAATTTGGACAAATTCAGACCATTGGTCTAGAAATACTTTGAAAAACTAGGTTTTCAGAGTCTTATGACAATAGGCATAACTAATCAAAGGCTATCTTTTGCTATGTACAATATATTTGCTATATACCTCCGAACTAGACTTACACAGAAGGAAAAATAATAATAGTTCAGAGAAGAAAAAAAATATACACAAACGTTATTAATATTTTCATGAAAGAAGAAATAAAGGATTTGATCATTTTAAAAACTAATACTCTAAGTGTTTATAAGTAGCTAAAAGTAAGTCCAGGTAGTAGCCTACCAATTTAGGGAAGTTTTGATGTCAAGACAAGAATATGTGATGAGTAAGATGTGACCAAAACAAAACAAAAAACGGTAATTAAACTATGATAACCACAAATTGACCATGGTTTTGCTACACTGCACATTTCCAGTAAAACTGTGGTTATACAAAAGAACATACAAGTAAAACCATGGCTGATTTTTAAAAAGGATTTTAAAATTTGTATTTGTGTGGCCAATGCTTTCTTTATTTTCCTTTGTTTTGTTTTCAAAAAATGATTTCAAACCCACCTTTAAGTTCCGATTTGAATCATATAACTATATGTGATCCGAAGTTCCGATGTAAATCAAAAGATTCACAAACCCGCTCCAAAATTCTGTTCTAATCAAGTGATTCGCGACCCGCAGTTTGAAGTGGTTTAGACTAGAAGGGAGACAGATCTCGCTACTGGGCATGCGCACATCAATCTATCTATTTTTATCACACTGTACAACAATAAAACATTTTCTTTTACTATAGTAATGGCTAAGTTTAGGGTTGTGGTAGGCGTAGACGTAAAAATAACAATCTAATAGGTAGAAAATAATTTCATTGTTATTTTCCGGTCAGGTTTGAAGCCGCCATCTGAATCAAATGATCAAACTGTGGTTCGAAACAGTGAATCAAATTTGCGACGCAACTGATTTGGAGTTTCAAAAAGCTGTTACACCCAACATAAGTGCTTTTTAAAATCATTAGGAGTGATGCCGAAATTCAGAGATCTTTTGATCAGGTTTTTGCTAGTAAATCAAACTGAATAAATCGAAGTCATGAGTTTGAAACGATTGGAGCGGTTCCAGCATTAATTACTCACCATTAAATGATGATAAGCTGACTGCACACTAGAAGATTTTAAGGCCGATTTTAAGACCGATTTGCATACCTGAACGATCGGGGGTGTGGCCCGATTCGAGGCTTGCCGAAAATCCAAAAATCCTGTTGTGTGGTGCCATTGCGCTTAACTGCTCCGGATCAAGACGAAGCATCCCCGAACTCAAATCGTAAATATCCAACATGTTGTGGCATTTCGAATATTCAGTGATTACTATGGTGAATTACAGATGTGTGATTGACTTCAAGTTGACCGCTGCAATATGGCAGACTGGCTACATATAACGTATAACACCCATAGAAACAGTCGCTAATTAGGCATCTACGT
>NC_133378.1:42653085-42701873 GCF_049309525.1 Garra rufa
CCACACAACAGGATTTTTGGATTTTCGGCAAGCCTGGAGGCTACCGTGGAGGCTAATAACCGCCAGACATGAAGCGGAGGGTGGTTGCCTCCGCGAAGTGCATTTTAAATCCTTTAACGCACGGCAAGCCGTTGATTATCCCGCTTATTCCATGGTTATAGACAAATTAAAACTAGGATTGATATTTGCAGCGCAAAATTTGACTGAATGGATAAAAAAGACGGTTATTTTCGTCAGTTATGACACGCAGCTCTAGCATTCTGCCCGCTTCAAATCAGACTCAGAGATTAAATAGTCCGGTAAAATCACATTTATTTGAATGAAAAATATGAAGGTAAAACAGTAGCAAAACTCGAGAGCTTGTTGATTTGAATGTGAAAACTTGTCATATTAATATTCGTATTTGTAAGCTGAAATTTGAACTCACAGCTCTGATGTGAAAAGCTGAATCTGTTGATTTGCACACACAGACAATGATCCAAACACCCGTGTTTTGAATTTGAAGTTGCAAATTAATAGCTAAAAATGTGTAAAATGCCATTCACATAAACAAAATGAAAGACGCAAGTGTGTACGACATATTTGGTTTCGCTCTTTACTTCAGTTTTACTCTACAACCTCAAGTCGGCACTTACAACCTCTCACATCTGGCAGTACAACTTCAAATTTTTAGCGCTTTGACTTTTGCTACTGTTCTTGCGATATTCCTGTTGCAAAACTCACTCGTGCACTTGTAAATGCAGACGTGAGAGCTCAGAGCCGGGGCGGGGCTAGGATGGAAATTAACTCATTTTATTGGTCGATGTCTGACCAATGAACAACGCTAGTCATCGCGAATTGCAGTGCAGTAAGAAACATGTATCAGTTATTAGTAAAACACTGGAAACTATTTTCATTGAATATCCTTACATTTTAGGGGATTTTGCACTGCATTCATCTTGTCATTTAGTTATAATCTGATAAACAAATAATACAACATCTTTCATATGTATATCCTACTGCATATTGAGTAATATCGCTGTACCAGAACCGCTGAGAAACAGTTACGACATGCTTTGATCTCGCCGCCACACGGTCAGGTGGTTCATGGTCATTGTAGCTCTCAACAGTTCCAAAATCTGACATTTTGTCATATTTGAATGGGATTAATCAGGACACACAGACGATTTCGCTGTATTTGCAGCAATTCCTAGTAATTATTAACACAAAGTGCATTGATTTTGGTACTAAATAATATGCACAATAATTATGATGGTCATTTAATTTTCTTTTTTCTAATATGCCTATTATTCCAGTGCAAAAAGGCAAATTAGAGGCATTTAGTGGCTAGAAAGATAATATTCATATGTAATGCCTTGGTTTAACCACAAGATGCCCTTATGGCTTTTTAATAAATAATTTTTAGCTCTAGTTTCTCAAAACGGTATTGCCGGTCATAACTGCTTATGTTTTTAGATTTAGCTTTTTAATGTACATTTAGGCATTATCAAGCACTCGATTTTTATACGTTTTTTTAAATTGTTGCATTTAAAAAGGTTCATTAATGACATCCCATGTTATTTTATTATATTCATATAAGTACAAGTGAATATTAATAAAGACGGGCAAATAAGGAATTTAAAGTTTAAATTATATTTAAAAATAAGTTATATGGCAACTCTGGCACAGCGATATTCATTGGTCAGGCATCGACCAATAAAATGACTTAATTCCCACCCTAGCCCCGCCCCCGGCTCTGAGCTCTCACGTCTGCATTTACAAGTGCACGAGTGAGTTTTGCAACAGGAATATCGCAAGAACAGTAGCAAAAGTCAAAGCGCTAAAATTTGAAGTTGTACTGCCAGATGTGAGAGGTTGTAAGTGCCGACTTGAGGTTGCACAGTAAAACTGAAGTAAAGCGCGAAAGCAAATATGTCGTACACACTTGCGTCTTTCATTTTGTTTATGTGAATGTCATTTTACACATTTGTAGCTATTAATTTGCAACTTCAAATTCAAAACACGGGTGTTTGGATCATTGTCTGTGTGTGCAAATTAACAGATTCAGCTTTTCACATCAGAGCTGTGAGTTCAAATTTCAGCTTACAAATACGAATATTAATATGACAAATTCTCACATTCAGATCAACAAGCTCTCTAGTTTTGCTACTGTTTTACCTTCATAGAAAAATAGCATTTGTTTCAGTAGATTGTCGATCGACCAAGAGAGAGTGTGAAGGCAAGAGAGATGACAGTTGCGTGTGTGTGTGTGTGTATGTGAATGTGCGTGCGTACCTGCATGCTGTGCGTCTCTCTCTACAAACAACAATTCATTCAAAAACAGCAGTTTTACCACCCCGTTGCTGAGGAATATAATGTAGCGATCTAGTATCTAGGCTATTTTAATAAGGATTGCAGGCAAACGCTGACAAGAAGTTTATGTATGTGCGCAGCACAATGCGATCTCCAACCTCTCTCTCTCTCTCTCTCTCTCTCTCTCTCTGTGCTTTTGCGTGCATCAATTGACCTTATGCACGGAGCGTTCTTTAGAACTTCCGCATAAAGATAAGCCAGCTCGTAAACTTCCGCTGAAGCTAATTTTATATGTGTTATATATTAGGTGGACACTCGTGAGACTCATCTACTGCCTCGTTCTTATCAGAAACTGAGAAAAAATATAATTGCAACATTATAAACAATGTTAGCGGCGTGAACATTCAGTTTCATATTATTTAACAACATAATTTAAATAGCTAAATAATTTAAATGCGGAGCCTGGCTATCCCGTACTCTCCGTATCTGCATAGTTGTACATTTAAATGCTGACAGCTAAACACCATCATAATGTGTTTATGCTAACGTTATAGCTAGCGATATTTCTCTTCAAGGACATCTTAATCATATTTTTGATAATCACTAACTTGCCTTCATAATCATGAACACATTTTTAAAATCTTGCAATATTTTAAAGCCTTTATTATTTTCTAACTCTACAGCTGTGAAATAAAATGTACTTCAAGGACTCACTTTTCATTCATAAAACGGCATCGGAAAAAAAATTACTTTTCACGGAAAACGTCTGTTTTTGGCTAAAATAATGTAGAATTACCGCTTATAACCAATAGATGGCAGCAGATGATTATTTATTATTACTGCCTTTCAAACTCCCTCTATTTTCAAGACGTCTTGCTTTTCGATTTATTATAAAATTACTAGTATAATAAATTGTATTACTTTTACCGCCCTTAAGTATATAGTATAGCAAGTGCAGAAAGTCATTAAGCTCACACACAAACAGCCTAAGGGTGAATTATTTACTAATATAGTTCACTACAAATATGTTAAATATTTGTGGGATATTAATTAAATAATGCACTCGATATGAATCGATAGGAATTTGAAATACTTTATAAAATTGAATCTTTTAAAAATGTAATCTTTTTAGTAATCTTTTTATCTTTTAAGTTTTATCTTGAACTGTAAAATTAAATAGCCTATATTTAACCAGCACATACTGTTACTGCTGTAGTTTTGTTACTCTGTATTTAATCTGAATCATTTAAGCTCTTTTTTTGACATCAGATGTCAGATGTTTGTCCGGTTATTACTGTCAATCATAGCAATGACTCACGCATATTTAGCCGATTTACTCCCGAATTTTTTTAAACTGGCATTTGTCATTCTTGAAACGGTATATATGGACGTTTGGTCCTCTTAGATAAACAACACTTTTCTTCGATAGTGAATGTATTATGTAGAGAAAACGAGCAAAGTACGCTCATATTACGGTACAGTACAGTTGACCGGAAATGACTTAGCTGGCTTGAGTAAACAAGGAAGTATTCCGTGCATAAGGTCAATTAAAGCAGCGCATTAATATAGAACGGTGATTAAACTGACTTGGAACTACCTGTGCATTAAACGGTTTTACTGCACACCTGCCAGCCAATCAGAATCCAGTATCCAGACATTCCATGGAATAAATATATAGCCTATATATATATATAGCTGAAACGTGACAGACACAAAAATGCCACGAAAGCAGAATAGCCTACATCCCCCATATTCTTCTTCATAATTCATTTTCACAGTGAAACAGAACGCGCACCGGACAGCCAGCTGACCATTATCTTTCATTTGTTTTACTTCTCTAGTCACGTTTGAGAAGAAAAAGTCCAACGTCAAGCGCTTTTTTGACAGCTGACCAAAGACAGCTAGACCTGCCGTTTCCATAACAACAAGGGTAAAATAGGAAAGGTGCCGGTAGATATACTTTTATTTTATAGTTGTGAACCGACATTCGCCTCCCCGTTGACTTCAAAAACTGACGTGCAGCACCGATAGCCTCTTGAGCCGCACACCGACATGTAACTTACAGGAGCCGTTGCGCTTCGGGCGTCTCTTTTTCGAGTCCCGGCTCACAGACCTGTCCCGATCTCGTTTCCCTCTCTCTCTTCAACTTCGCTTCCTGTCTAAATACTGTCCTATCAAATGAAAAGGCAAAAATGTCAAATAAGAGCCAGCTTCCTCTTTTCCCTACATTACTGCACTGTTGCAGCAGTTGTTATAGCAACAAAAAGTCGCCCTCTGCTGCAACACTGCCAGATTAAAAATAAATAAATAAAAATAAATATAAATAAGCGCCTTTGTCAACTTTTTCTTGTCAAAAAAAAGATGCGAAGTGTGAACTTTTTTTTTTAGTGTTTTCACACGTTTTCACCTGGAGGAGTGTGTGCTGGGTGTATAATAAAACATTATGCACTGAATGATGATTTATGGTGTTTATTGGCATATAAAGTTTATGTCTGCAGGTGCAAGGCTGAAGGTTGAAACACTAAAGAAACATATAGAGCAGGGCTGTACATTAACTTTTTCTGTACATAGCACTTACAGCACATGCAGGGGGGTTTGTTTTGTAGCATAAAAGCCGAACAGTTGTAGCACAATATAATGGGTGAGCCATATGGCCAAAAATACCATATCCTGATTTTTGTCAGGAATTGATTCACTATTTTATTAAAATTCTTTGTCGTGTTGGTTTTACTACCTCACAAGTTATCTGAGCAATACAGAAAATCTAATTTCCCTATTGTAAAAATCTTTTACGGTAACAAAATGTAAAATAAAAAAAAGAATTGCAGACATGTAGGCCAAAGTGGGCAAACATAAAAATCTTTATTATTATGTTATCCTTGTTATTAGAAAATAAGAAAAAAAAGATATACATTTTTACAAACCTATTTTTTAAAAGCAACTGTATTAAATTTGATCAGTCATTAGCAGTGAGTGTTTTTTGCTTTGTTTTGTTGTTTATTAGTATTCAAGGGATAAAAATAATAATTCTGTCAAATGTCAAAACTGTCATAGTTCATCATTTACTCACTCTCAAGTCTTGTTTCAAACCTGAATTAGTTTCTTTCTTCTGTTAAACATAAATATTGTTTTTAAGAATGTGAACCCATAGTATTTTCCCCCTTACTATATTAAAGTCAATAGGGACCAGCTACTGTTTGGTCACCCACATCCTTTTGTGTTCAGCACAAGAAAGAAATTAATACAGGTTTAGGACAACATGTGAGTGAGTAAATAATTTAAATTTAAATAAATTTAATTTTTGGGTGAGCTATTCCTTTAATGACAAGTGGCAGCATGTTTAGTTCTGTGGCTTTAAGAGCTGCACATATTCCTTTCTCTCTAAACTGTGTACTTTAATTTTAGACATAACTGTGTTTACATGTAAATCTTTAGTGTTTTTGACAATATTAGATGCAAAATCAATCAGATGCGAAAGACAACTTCTAGTGTATTAAATGTGTAACTGGCAAGGCTTTCAAGCAGATGCCAATAATGCACTTTTGTGATTGTGAATATATGCAGTGTCCCCTGAGTGTAACTCTATTGTAGAGTTAACATTTGATGGGAATGTATGTTGCATTGTACAGTGTATGAGACGAAGGCGCCAGAACTGCAGCTGATAAAATATGTGCTATAGCTGATACTATGACATTTCTATAAAAGCAGATTGTGGAGACATCTTAATTGTCCACGATCAAAAATCGCATATATCACACACACCCAGATAGAGTGCACTCGATAATGTCCGAAACAGTTTCAGATGCAAATAGTGCACTTTATAAGGTCACTTCGAGGAAATTTCGGATATATGCAGATGTCAGTGGTCATCCGAGGAGCAGGGATGCAGATGTAGTTTCAGCGCTCCCTGGCTGTGGAGCTGCAGAAGCCGCACAAACTCCTCCGGCATCCTGTGCTTGGTGCGGTATGGTCTTATCTGATCGTAATAATGATACGGGACGGGATTGTCCTGCAGGTCTGTGTCGAACGGCCAGAATCCGTACACATGAACACTCTCACACAGCTCCAGCGCTGTGCTAATTAACATAAACCCAGATGAGAGGCGGACCGCCTCCAGGCCACGCCCCTTCCAGAAACGGTTCAGTGTCCGCAGGTACTCAGGGCTGAAGAACACCACCGGCTGCTGAGGTCTAATTAGATGGAGGAGTTTGAGAGCTCTGATTGACAGTCCAGTGCACTGAGTGAAGGCAAAGGCGGACATAGCGAGGGGGGCGTTCCCGTACACACTGACCCGCTCCACAAACGGATCCGGATTCTTCTCCATGTTGTTGTATCTACAGACACACAGTTTCTAAACACTACTGCACTGAAGAAAATAACTTTATGCAGGTATATGTGTGTTGCAAATATAACAATAAAAGTATTACGTCATGTCAAGTTCTAATAAAGTTCTAAAAAAAAGTTCTGATTTTACAGCAACGGGGTGGACAGAACCCTTCTCTATTCTAACATGACAATGCCTCTGTGTACAAGGCAAGATTAAAAAAAAGAGATTAATTCAGTCAGGTTGGAAGAATTAGCCTGGTCTGTAGAAAGCAAAGTCCTAATCCCTGCTGAACACCTCTGGAGTGATTTTAAATTACAGACCTTGAGCCAAAAACTCATCACCAAACACCAATGACTTGTACATACACGATCCGGATGAAAGTATTGGGAAACCACTTCTTTAGAATAGAAAACAGCACTTCCAAAACTGTGGCAACAAAGATGGAAACAATTTATATATTTATAAATTGTATTTCCATTTCTGTTGCAGCAGTGTTGGAAGTGTCTAAAATGACTGTACCCATGTGTACAAGTCATTGGTGTTTGGTGATGAGTCTTTGCCATTTAAAGTTACTCCAGAGATGTTCAGCTGGGATTATGATTTTGCTTTCTGCAGACCAAGTTCTTCCACACTGACTGAATTAATCTTTTTTTTTTTTTTTTTTTAAATCTT
Source organism: Garra rufa (assembly GCF_049309525.1). Lineage (NCBI taxonomy): Eukaryota > Metazoa > Chordata > Actinopteri > Cypriniformes > Cyprinidae > Garra > Garra rufa. The sequence goes on from NC_133378.1 coordinate 42,660,377, forward strand.
GCCTTATACACAGAGGCATTGTCATGTTAGAATAGAAAATGGTCCTGTCCAAGCTATTGCTGTCCTTAGAAGAACACAATCCTCTAGAATATCATTATATGCTTAAACATTACAACTTGTACCCATGAAAATTACTACAGTAGTCAAACCTGTTCATTAGAATGGGATGTCCCAATACTTTTGGCAATATAGTGTAAATATGTGTGTGTGTATGGATACTGACTCTCTCTGAATCTGACTGGGGTTGATGGTTATCAGATCTGTCTTCAGTCCAACATCACTGTCATTAATATAAGCCAAATTAAACCTGAAACAGAGAGAAAAATCCTTGATTCGTTCATTCTACAAAACACTTCTTTACAAGTAAAAATTGCATGATATTAAACATAAATGGCTTATTACAAACTTAAATTATGAAGAAAATTTGCTGCTATTTATACAAACATCCCATTTTCAATCATCAGTTTAATATATAAAACCATGATAGCATTCCACAATAAAGGTTCCATTTAACTACATTATTAACTAAAAATAAACAATACTTCTAAAGAATTGATCAATTTCACTTAATTTCAACATTTACTAATACATTATTAAAAAAGTTGTATCTGTTAATATTATTTAATGCAATTGAACAAATAATAAACAGTATTTTATTTTTATTTAATTTTTTTTTTGGGGGGGGGGGGGGGGGGGTATTTTTGCCTTTGATTGTGATAGGGCAGATCAGATATAGAGACTGAGCGACACGCTTCATAATCTGAAAACCACGCCCACCGGGGAAAACAAACCAATGCTCTCCATTGACTTTGTATTGCGGGAAGCTGTACAAGCTAAAAATCACAGAACTACGTTTTTATAAGCTGTCGACCTAAAAAAAACAACGTGTGTTTAAGGACACACAAGTAGAGCGCCACGTGTCTTATTATTCTTATAGGGAAATTTAACGGCGACAGTAAACATTCATTATTTTTAACCATGTCAAAGGATTATTTCACCACCCTGAAAGGAGGAGATATATTTAGAAACTAAATGTTATTAGTCTTTGTCAGTGCACCTTTCCTTACCTTCCTTTTGTTGGATTGCATGATCTTTTAGCTTGTTTACTGTACACCTTGTCTCACAACAGCTTTTAGACATTGTTCTGTTTTTTTGTTAAAATTCAGAAATAAGGAGTCCGCTTTTCCACCAGTGTGGGCGTGGCCTAAATGCGCTCTGTCTCTGACAGGAAGCGAAGTGGGAGAGAAATAGGGGGCGGGGTCGAGTAAGGTCCTAGAGTCGAACAGGCTACACACAACGGCACTGTATGGCAAGGCTATTGGCACCGACTATTAACATTATTAACATTAACAAAGATAAATAAATACTTTAATGAATGTGAGCTGATGGGGCCAAAATAATTACAAGAAAAGGCAAACACACATGATTAAACATGACATGTCAAAACTTCCTACAGAAAAAAAAAGTTAAACCCATCAGATAATTTTAATAGAAAGAGTTCAAAGTGTTCATGATCTTCTGCTCTGTAGATGAGCCTCAGGTTCCTCTTTTAATGTGCATCTGTGGGATTTTCAGCGTGTTTTCTAGTCCATATAAATCAGTAACTGTGGTCAGTGAGAAGCAAGGCATGATGGGATGTGTTTACCGTATGACGAAGTCTGTGCTGTCAATCTCACGTCCACAGCTGCTGTTCTTCAGAATCCCGCCGCTGCCGACCACAGCACACCGACCCAGACGACGACCGCTCCAGGGGACATCCTGCACACACACAACTTATTTTAGTTAGTTGTCAAGGCAACATTTTAATATTAGGGTTTTTAAAATAGTTTTTCATCTAATATTTATATTTTTCATCATAATGACCACATATTAACCAGAACACACACCTCAGGCAGCATGCTGTGAATGTCTGGATTCATTTTATATGTTCTTTTAATGGTTGTTTCATATGGGATGATCTGATTGACGGCTGTGTTTCGTTTGGTGAGGAATATCGATCCTGTGGCGTTACAGCAAAACTGCAGCCTCATTCTGTCATTGACACACACAGAGAGACGATCAGCAATCATTTCACAAGCATTCAGCTCTCCATAAATCTCAATAAATGATGTTTGATTAAACAAGGTTCAGGAGGAGCACGATCAGATAATCAACCCATTCGGCACAGGTGCAACCTGTTTAACCAATCATTCAATCAGCGCATCCTCTATATATTACCAGCCGTCTTACCTCCATCCAGCGACAGTTTCTTGGCATCAAGCTCCTCTGAAAGCCGAAATGTCCGATACCGAGCTTTCGTCATCCGACAACGAGCAGGACGCTCCACCACGAACCACCAACGCGAAGACAACTATTTCTGCCGGCTCCAATGCACCCCCTCCTCAGCCTCGCTCCTCAGCTGAGCCCCAGGCCCCGGCGCGCGGGCGGAGGCCCACGAAGCCGTCTTCCCACACACTGAGGCCACGAAGACGCCGCTCACCTCCACCATCAAGACCGCAGTCATCATCATCTCCATACACCTCGGCTTCACCTTCTATCCCTCCCATCGGGAAATGGACAGTTGCGGGGTTAAGACAAGCATTGGCAAATGCAGAAATTAAGTTTTCCCGAAACATGAGCAAAGCTCAACTCCACGATCTTTACGCGACAATGGGAAAAACCGCCTCACCCCCATCCAAGAAGGTAGTTAAATCCCGCAAGACACAGCTTCATCATGACTCTACTTCTCTTTCTTCCAGGTCAAATTCCAGCTCTCCTCGGACGACGAGACGCAGCAAACCGTCAGCAAGCATGGGCCGCGCTCCAAACTCAGACGCTCTTCCCTCCGCTCCGCCTCCGTCCTCTTCTCATCCAATCACCGAGGCTCCTCCAGCTACCGCGCTACAAACAACTTTGCCCGCTGGAGTGGTACAATTAAACTCTATCCTTCCTACTCCCTTCTTTCCGTCTCAGACAGCTGACGCTAGCGTGAGGCTGCCTCCGCTAACCGCTCAAGCTCAGTTGCCTGTCTATCACTCTTCCTCTGCTCCTTTTCCATACCAGTGGCCAGCAGCCGCCACTGCAGCTGGCCGAACAGAGCATTATCAGCCAACCATGCATTCTCACTTGCTTCCTCCTTCTTTTCCCTCCCGGCATACTCTCATTTTCGGAATTTACCATCGCATTCGGCCGTTACAAAGAAATAGTTTGCTCCGCTTTTCCCCACAGACGGCGCGAACTTAATGATTATCTTGCGATCATCGCAGAACTCGCGCTGTCTTATGGGGGATCTCATTTCCTAACATATCACAAATTATTTTCAGCCAAATGCGACGTGCGCATCGCCCAATGGAATCAGTGCCCCTATTGGGGAGCATTAGATCCCGATCTCCACAATCGAGTGTTTTTTAGCTGCCGCAATATTTCTTGCGCCGTTTGCAGGTCAGTAGCTCACTCAACCCTCACATGCCCCCAGATCAATCCCGGCATAATACCCTGCCCAGAGTCATCTCCAATTAAATCTACCAGCTACGTCCCTCGTCCCGCACAATCTAAGCCGACTTTTTTTCCCGAGAAAAGATTCAACACATTCTCCGGCAAACAACAAGTCTGCGATAATTTCAACAGAGCAAGATGCACGAGGCAGCTATGCAAATATCTTCACGTCTGTAATTATTGTGGCGGGGCCCATTCCCGTATTGTATGTCCAGTCTTGAAAGCTAACAATAAAAAATCTGGAAATTACTTATCGACTCCAGTCAATATCTCTCGTCTTTTCTCTGAGCTTTCCCATCACCCAGACTCAAACTTCACCCACTATCTACTTTCCGGCCTCAAATACGGATTCAACCCCGGAAACTCATGTCCACTCTCCCAGACCATTATCTGTAACAATCTCCAGTCTGCGCTCGCCGAGCCCGATACAGTAGACCATCTAATTAAAAAGGAAGTTGAGTCTGGTTTTATGATCGGTCCTTTTGATACTTCCCCCTTCGAAATTTTTCGCATCAGCCCTATCGGAGTGGCTACGAGGAAATTCTCGGGAAAAAAGCGTTTGATAATCGATCTATCAGCTCCACGCAATTCCCCGTTCTCTAGCATAAACAGCATCATACCCCACGAAGAGTATTCTCTGCGCTACCATGATATAGAACAAGCGATAACCATGATAAAAAACGTAGGTAGCGGCGCATGGTTGGCCAAAGTAGACATCACTTCTGCTTTTAAAGTGATGCCTATCCACCCAGATTCATGGCACTTATTCGGAATTTGCTGGCGCAAAAAATTTTATTTTTCGGTACGCTTAACTTTCGGATGCAAAAGTAGCCCAAAAATCTTCGACATGTTGTCAGAAGCAATTTGCTGGATTCTGTCTAACAATTACTCAATCCCCCACCTAATCCACCTGCTAGACGACTTTCTTATTGTTTCACCTCCCGACGCAATTCCAGCCGCAGATATCTCTACAGTACATAGAGTTTTCTCAGAGCTCGGAATCCCCATTGCGCAAGAGAAATCCCTAGGACCAACCGAGTTTATCGAATTCCTCGGCGTCAACCTAGACTCAGCCAAATTTCAAGCTTCACTGCCAAAAGAAAAAATTGACAGAATAATCTTAATAGCTTCTTCCTTGGCAGATAGCCAAAATTGCTCCAAACGCGATCTCCTATCCTTGCTCGGTCACTTTAATTTTGCAATGCGCATAATTCCTCAAGGCCGTCCTTTTATCGCTCATCTCCTCCAACTCGCATCTTCCGTGCACGCTTTAGAAGATCAAATTGTCATAAACCAAACATGGCGTAATGAAATCAATCTATGGATTTCCTTCCTTAAACAATGGAACGGCTTAACCTTCTTCTATAATGATCTCGTTTCTCGCCCCGATGATATCCAACTGTTTACCGACGCAGCTCCATCCGTCGGTTTCGGAGGATTTTATCAAGGGCGCTGGTTTGCGTCTTCATGGCCCCCTCAAATGCTCGACTCCTCCCAGTCCTCAGCTTTATTCGAGCTCTACCCCCTGGTCGTTGCGGCTTTTTTGTGGGGGAAAAACTGGACGTCAAGCAGCATCGTAGTTTACTGCGACAACGAAGCAACCGTTCACTGTATAAATAAAGGCCGTTCTCATTCCCCCGCTCTCATGCCATTACTAAGACGTTTAATCTGGATTTCAGCATGCGATCAATTTATAATAACTGCTAGACACGTTCCAGCATCAAAAAACCAAATCGCTGATTCTCTCTCTCGTTTTATGTTTCAGAAATTCAGAACGCTGGCTCCGGAGGCGGACCCATCGCCAACTCCAGTACCTCCCTATTCGCAACTAATATTCCCATAACGCACCCCTTAAAACCTCTTCTCGAGGCGTCACTTGATTCGATCCTCCAAGCAGTCTCACCTAGAACCATCCAGTCATATCTAACGGCCTGGAGATGTTTTAAAACATTCCATGTCTCCTATAACCTACCATTTCCTGATTTTTCTCTCCTCTCAGTCACTTCATTCATTTCCTATCTTAATTCCGTTAAGAGCCTTCAAGCTGGATCTATCAAAGGTTACTTAAGCGGGGTTCAGTTTTTTCACAAACTAATCTTCGGCTTCCCGTCTCCCGAAATAAATAATTCTCAAACCTCTCTTTTAATTAAAGGAATTCAACGCTCTCAACCATCAAGCCCAGATCTTAGACAACCTATAACATTCGATATCCTTTCAAAATGCATCCAACGTCTCCGCACGGGGTACCATTCAACTCACACCGCTCATACCCTCGACGCTATGTTTCTGTTGGCTTTCTTTGGCTTTCTGAGATGCTCAGAAATTGCAATAACTGCTAAATTTAACCCCAAAATCCATCCGACCATCTCTGATTTGTCCATACTCGATAATGAAACAATTGCTTACTTCATCAAACAAAGCAAAACAGACCAAGAAAGGAAAGGGCACTACATATACGTTTTTAACCTCCCATCTCCTATTCAACCATTTCAGACTCTTCTTTCCTACTTTCAAAGAAGGAACGCCCAAGCTAAAACCTCGCTGGATCCGCTCTTCGTCGACGATTTTAACCAACCCGTGACACGTTTTTGGTTCCAAAAACACCTAAGACTGGTTCTCGCTCAATCAGGCCTACCCGCAGAAAAATTTTCCAGTCACTCATTTCGCATCGGAGCAGCAACCACTGCAGCACAAAAAGGCCTCTCACAACAACAGATTCAAACCCTCGGTCGATGGTCGTCAGGAGCTTTTAAAAGCTACATTAGATGTAACCATATCCACATTAAGGAAGCCCATTTAGCCCTGATCAGTTAAAAAAAAAAAAAAAAAAAATTCGCATTCAGTAGCGGACGAGGCTCTCCCTTCCGGCGCAGCAGAGCCGCGCCTCCCTTCGGACAAGGCACGAGCCCTGTCAGTCGTATGAGTTACGCTGTGTACTCTGTGGCGGGCGTGCTCTCCTTTCCGGTGCAGCAGAGTCGCGGCTCCCTTCGGTTGCAGCGTGGGCCTCCCATCCGACTCTCCAAATCTTGCATACTTTTGCCAATTCAGCGTCGGACAGGGCTCTCCCAGCCGGTGCAGCAGGGCCGCGGCTCCCTTCGGTCGCAGTGTGAGCCCTCCGCCTGTCACACGAGTTACGCTGCGTACTCGATGGCGGACGGGCTCTCCCTCCCGGTGCAGCAGAGTCGCGGCCCCCTTCGGTTGCCGCGGGAGCCCTCCATCCGACGCCCCAACCCCCGCCTCGCAAGGGGGACTCTTCCTTCCGGCGCAGCAGAGCCGCAGCTCCCTTCGGAAGCAGCAAGGGTCCCTCCATCAATCGATTTATTTTTCATATTCAGCATCGGAATGGGCCCCCCCTCCCGGTGCAGCAGGGCCGCGGCTCCCTTCGGTCGCAGTGTGGGCCTTCCGTCTGTCACATGAGTTACGCTGCGTACTCGACAGCGGACAGACTCTCCCTCCCGGTGCAGCAGAGTCGCGGCTCCCTTCGGTAGTTTGGGGGCCCTCCACCCGACGCACCTCGCAAGGGGGACTCTCCCTTCCGGTGCAGCAGAGCCGCAGCTCCCTTCGGAAGCAGCGAGGGTCCCTCCATCAATCGCCTCATATTATTGCCTATTCAGCATCGGACTGGGCTCCCTCTTCCGGTGCAGCAGGGCCGTGGCTCCCTTCGGTCGCGGCATGAGCCCTCCGTCTGTCAGCCGAGTTACGCTGCGTACTCTACAGCGGACAGACTCTCCCCGCCGGTGCAGCAGAGTCACGGCTCCCTTCGGTCACAGTGGGAGCCCTCCATCCGAGGCACCTCGCAAGGGAGACCCTCCCTTCCGGTGCAGCAGAGCCGAAGCTCCCTTCGGAAGCAGTGAGGGTCCCTCCACCAATCGCCTCATATTTTGCCCATTGCAGGGTCGGACTAGGCCCCCTCCTTCCGGTGCAGCAGAGTCGTGGCTCCCTTCGGTCGCAGTGTGAGCCCCCTATCCGTCGCTCGAGTTACGCTGCGTGCTCGACGACGGGTGGGCTTTCCCTTCCGGTGCAGCAGAGTCGCGGCTCCCTTCAGTCGCAGCTAGAGGGCCACATCCGACCATCGAATCGTTTATAAAAAAAAAAAAAAAAAAATTTGGCACTCTCCTCCTTTTCCTTACATAAATTTAGTTCTACGCATATTTTGGGGGGGGCTACCTAAATTTCTTGCTTCGTGGCAGCTGTCCTATGCATAAAAGCTTCTTTGGGGAGTTCTCTGGGTCCGGCCTGTATTCCGGCCGGAACCCTTCCCCCGGACAGCACGCCAAAATATGCTTAATACTCGCTCAAGCAGATTAGATGTAAGGGCGAACTCGTGAAATGATGTTTGATTAAACAAGGTTCAGGAGGAGCACGATCAGATAATCAACCCATTCGGCACAGGTGCAACCTGTTTAACCAATCATTCAATCAGCGCATCCTCTATATATTACCAGCCGTCTTACCTCCATCCAGCGACAGTTTCTTGGCATCCCTCCTCCACCCCTACTCCCCACTTCTAATCTGTTTCTATCCTACACTAGCAGGGGGAGTTCTCTGGGTCCGGCCTGTATTCCGGCCGGAACCCTTCCCCCGGACAGCACGCCAAAATATGCTTAATACTCGCTCAAGCAGATTAGATGTAAGGGCGAACTCGTGAAACATTATAAGACTACTTCTGTTGAAATATGAGACACTCAGAACTACAATCATGTGTATGAGCGGTGAAATGATCTTAGTAAGCAGAATGAATCTATTAAATGACAATCATTCAGAAATAGTCGAAATGTTTCCCTTCTTTACTTCAAATTATATGCTTCAAATAAAACATGTTTTCTTTTTGAACGTTATTTTAATTAGGCATCAGTTTCCCTCCTGCTGTTTAAATCCTACTACTAAATCAGCTATTGCAGTGACATTACCCAGCTGGCATTCGACCGACCTTAAACGTTTAAATGTGGTTGAAATAATGTCAGTTTATGAAAAAACATTCATTCAACGTCAAAACAACGTTGAATACCAAATGGTTGAAATGGTGTTGTTAACTAACTATGGATTCAACAAAGAAATATAAATAAAATTTGAGTTGTACGTCAAATCAACATTATTTTTACAACCATGACTTTTAAACATTTTGTTGAAATATATCAGTAGAAAAATAACGTTGTTCCAACATTCAAACAATGCTGATCAATTAACTGTTGTTTAGATTTGCAAAATCTAAACAAAATCCAACGGTTATCCAACACTGACACCTGACGTAGTGACGTTGATTCAACGCTGACTCCACGTTAAAATGCCAGCTGGGTAGGGTCATTTATGAAACGAGTAATTAATACCTGATAACCAACAAATAAAGCATAAAGATGACTGGAGATGAAAACATACACGCACCTGTTTAGCTCCTGCTCGGTCGTGTTCGGTTTGTATGGACAGTTTAAGAAATCGTCGACTTCCTGGGTGAAACGCTTCATGTTTAGTCTATTGGAAATGAAAAGCATGAGATGTTTGAAACAACTCTGTGATCATTTGGTGGATGGTCCCAGTATGATTTATCCCATAACAGCATTTTGAAAGTGGCAGATTAACAGTATTGCTGCAGTTCAGTATCTAAGTAAGAAAGAGACGTCTTCTGTCCTCTGTGTGCACATACCCATCCACAAGAACAGTTTTTGCTGTGTTATTTGTGTCCCCTTCAAATATTTCTATTGAGAAATGTTATGTTTATTGCTCTCCTTCACTTCGCTGTACTGAAAAGAGCACATAAGGAGCGCTGGTTTCACCTTTTGGCGGACGTGATGATGGAGAACTTGAGTTTGAGTTTAGCGCAACGCAGCCGCTGAAGCGCGTCTGTCATCGCCTCTCTGAAAGAGAAAAACAAGAGAGAAATCAGATTCTTCTGCATTAGATGAGAGTCTTTATCAAACACAAACAAACACACCTTGTTATGACAGTAACTAACAAGAGGTACGTGATGCACAGCAGTCCAAAGTATAAAGTCACACTTGAAAATGTCTGAATAAGAGACACTGACTGTAAAAGAAAAGCACACATTTGTAGTTTGAATGATCCTGAAATGCTAAAAGTGTGTTATATTGAAGCATTGTGTGACTTTGTGGTTAATGGATAATTTATATAATTAACATGAGGAACTTCAGCTGTCCATCTGTTAGGATTCAAGTCAAATTTATTTGGGTAAGTGCTTTTCATAACTCTCATGGTTTCAAAGAAACTTTATAGAAAGTCAAAGCAGTTTTGCATTCGCATTCTATGTACGCATTTTATCAGAAATTGCTTTCGAACCCAGTGGCGCTGACATGATCTACTGTTTGAGCCACAGGAACGCTGTTTAGAAATGACATTCTAAAATATTAAGATCGTTGTTTGAAACCAACTTAGTAAATGTGTTTGCATTTGTGCACTTATATATTAGTTGTGCATTGTAATTATTAGCTCTGTTCTGTCATACATTGCAACAATAAAATACACAATTAGAGTTTCATTTCATTATATCAGGTGTTTCCTCACAATGTAAAATACTTAAAACATAAAAAAAATATATATATATATTATATAAATATAAATTATATATATATGTATATATATAATGACACATTGTGCGTTTCTCAAACAGCACAGTTGTTTAAAATTGAAATTAAGTATTTTCTTAAGTATTATTTCGGAGGATTTGTACTTTACTCAAGTAAATTAAAATTAATTTAATTTTTTAATTTAAAATCAAATTAAACTGACTACTTGTGCTTTTATTTGATTACATTTCTGGGAAAAAAACAGTACTTTTTACGCCTTACAATTTTATTTAATTTTGAAAAGTACATTACATTTATTGTATCTTATGCACGTTAAATATGGTAAACGGAAGCTCAAACGTGCCTGACGTGACAATCAATGATCAGTGTTTTCATGCATCAAGCACACACATTGCTACTTTAGTTATGACTTTTATCAGGGAGATGGCTTTAAAACTTCACCATTAAATCTGAGGAAGCATATTGACGTGGCAAAATTGCGTTTTAACGACGGTCAAGATTAAAATATTAGGCTAGTATTTGTATTCTTCTTCGTTTCACATAAGAAGACCCTGATTCATTAACAGGGGTTGCATAAATTACTGTCATATTCACTTTATGTATAGTTTTTGAAGTGTCATTTTCAGATGTCCAATACATTTGTGGTAAGAGATGATTTTTCTAAAACACTTAGTTTGTGTTCATCTGATAAATGAAAGTCATATGGGATGGCATGAGGGTGGAAAGGATGGAGTTTCCGTTTAGTTCCTTTTCTTGTATTTAGTTTTTCGATGTGCTTCATTTTAATTGTTGTTGTTGCACTAGATGTACGTGTTTAACCTGTGCCAATGCGTTTTGTTTCGTTCTCTTACGTCTGTATGTCTGTCAGGAAAAAAACTTGTACTTGTACTTTTTTTATTTTTTTACGTACTCAAGTATGTTTTTGGCCAGATACTTGTACTTTTAATTGAGTAAAATTTTCACTGAGTATCTGTACTTTAACTTGAGTAAAATGTTGGAGTACTTTTTACACCTCTGGTTAAATCCTATATTTTAGGCTTCGTTATTTCTTCAAAGTTCAGCAATTATTAAATTACATTTACCCCCGGTTTCACAGACAAGGTTTAAGACTAATCCCAGACTAAATGTAAATCTGAGCTGTTTGAACTGAAAGAAACTTGCACTGACTGATCTTAAAATATATCAGTGCCTTTGTTTTGTGTCAAAATGGACACCACCAGTAATGTATTTTTCTATAGCACATTTATAAAAATTACTTAAATGTCCTAATTGAACTATGGCCTAATCTAGGCTTGGCTTAAGATCTGTCTGTGAAACCAGGCCTTAGATTTTCAGAAGGAAAACAAAATCACATTGACTCACAGGAAGAGTTTTGATGTGATCAGAGATGAAGCAGTAATGGATTCATGCGCTCACCTGGACGAGTGTGTGTCGGGTGTGAAATAAAACATCACACACACACTGTAACCCACGATCAGGACCATCAGCAGTCCGAAGATCCAGCGCAAAAACGCCATTACAATCAGATACACCTATGCCAGGGTGAGCACTTGTTTCTAGTGTGATATACAGGCTTTCTCCAATCATTTACTCCTCTTAAATGCCTTACAATCCGACTGCCTCAACTTTTGAGAACCAAGTCCCGCCCATTTATTCTATTTTTGATAATTCATTACACTCAGACCAGAGGTTGCCTTAGACTTCCACATTGTCTGTCATTTTGACGGACAGGGTCGTAAAAATTCCGTCATAATCTATTATTACCCGTCATTTTAATTTTCATATTTTAATTATAATAACACATTTAATTGCTTTTATTTTTGTTCACATTTTCATTTTTAATCATGAACCTACAGGGCGAGCATACTGTATAGGTTTATGCACTTATTTATGAAGAGAACAGAGGAATCTCAGTGGATCTTGCTGTTTTCAGTTCACGAATTAACAGTAGTGTGCATAACTAATGAATCACAATAAGCGATTAAGCTCTGTGATTTCTTACTTTCAATATGAAAAAGTCTCAGATTTCAAATTCTGTCTATTTCATCAGGAAATTCAAGCAATAAATGCCGTTTTGGCGCGCTTTAATGTGGCGTGAGACCGCTGTAGTTTATACTGGGTGCTCGCATGCGCGTATCAAAAGATTCCTCGTGACAGTTTAGTTTTTGTTCTGTATCCAGTGGTCTGCTGCCACAATGGAGCGCGCTCGCCACCAACTGGACAGGGGTGGGAATTACAGTTATAATTTACAACAGATCACCCGCAGTGTAATCTGTCAAAATGACGGACAGCCTTCAGATTTTTCCGTCACTGATTAAAAAAATCCGTCAATGACGGACAATTTTCGGTTAATGCTTAATGTAAAAAGACCCACAAAGAGGCCTTAAAAATGAAGATACCCAGTGAAAAGTGTGCTGAATTACAGCATGCAAACTTAGGGCAAAAAGGAGTTGCATTTGCAATCTATGCAGGACTAATGCTCTTTAAAAACATCTGTGAATCAATTATTCTAGAAAATCAAGTAAAAATACTTTTTGTGGGTAGAAACATTACAACAGACCTAAGACAATGGAAAGTCTATTTACCTTATAATCAGTGTTTTTGTCTGAGAGACAGTTGCTCATCAGGATGATAACGAACCACAAAATTCATCACATCTTGAGCCTGTAACACACAAACACACACATATTTGTGCTGGTCTAAAACGGTTCCCCTGAATTTAGCTATCAGTCAAATAGGGATTAAGTTTAGTTAGAATTGAATGATAAATAGAGGCAAGGTTGATTGGTCAAGGATGCATCAGGAACGATCCTGAATATAAAAATGTGACCCTAATCAGATGAGACCGGTATGTTTCAATGTTTTTAATCTTCATTGGGCTCCAGATTTTCATTGTCTGATTTCTCACTTCTGTCTGTCTGTCTACTTGGCTGTCTGATTTATTTGTTTCTATCAGTTTCATTTGATTAATTAACATTTTTTCTGAGGATTAAAATAAGATAATAGAGCTAGGGTCATAAGAAAATTAGTTGAAGTGATTAGGTCGACTGAATTTCCCCAAAGCATCAGCAGCTGAATTGAAACTGCATCAATAAGGGAACTCACAATACAACCTGAAACACAGACACCTGCATCAACAAACAATAACTGAAAGAGAATGTTCTCAGAATGAACTGGTAAGGACCTCTTAAAGTTATGAACAAACATTCTTCCTGCAATGTGAATAGAACGGTCATTTAAAGTTATCTGCTCTATAATAACATTCTCAAAACTCTGGCATAAACATGTTATTTCATTGTTAATGGAACGTTTTTCTGAAACAATTTATTTGGATGTTTATCTAAGATGGTTTGTACAACATTTAAAAGCATTATTCCCATAAAGATTTTAGTCAAATGGTTGAAAAAACAATCATCAATACAGTCATTATTAATTTGATTGACTGGTTTACAGCTTTTGACCAATAGGTGTCGCTGTTACCATATAAATGTGGTGTAGTCAATGTGAGGTGATGATGACACACATTAAGTTTGGCGTCAGAATCCATTACTCATTGGTCAACATGGTTTGAAGATGATTTGACTTGAATTTGGTGAAATTCAGACCAAGAAAGAGTTTGAAAAAGTAGGTTTTCAATGAAAATCAAAATGGCAGACAGGAAGTTAAGCCAATTATGTCATAATTGGTAATAATGTTCTTGGCATGATTTAAGGAATCTATTGACACCAGTTTTATGACAATAGGCATGACTAATCAAAAGTTGTTAACATTTTAAAAAAACTCATTATGATTTTTGTTGCCCCAAAACCTTTTGGGTACCTTCAGTACGTGATGCCAATGATACATATAAAGATTTTGTGATAAATTCAATAATTAGTTTTCTAAGTTGCTATATACAATATGATACCTCACCCCCAACCCCAGCTAGACTTACACAGAAGGAAAAAAAATAATAACACTAGTATGGAGAAAAAATATTTTCATGAAAGAAGACATAAAAGATTTGACCATTAAAAAAAGTGTCTAATAATATCCAACAAATATCCATCAATGCCTGGGATCGAACGGCTGACTAACATTTATTTTCTTTTTTTGCAGCTGTTGTCCAGGTAGTGCCAATTCAGAGAAGTTATTTAAAAAGAAACGTTTTGGAGTCAAAACCATATTCTAACAAGAATATGTCGAGTAAAATGGGACCAAAAGTAGCCTGAATTTATTTATTTTTTGGTAAACCTTTCAACCTTACTAAAAACTGTAATTAAATCATGGTAACCACAAATTGACCATGGTTTTGCTACACTGCACATTTCCAGTAAAAACGTGGTTATAGAAAGAACATAGAACAAGTAAATGGTTAATTTTTAAAGGGATTTGCATTTATGAGGCCAGTTTTATTTTGAAGTTCCGGTTGGAATCATATAATTTGCGATCGACCTATATGCGAAGTTCCGATCTAAATTAAATGATTCGCGAACCCGCACCGATGTGCCGATCTGAATCAAATGATTTGCGTTATCTGATCCGAAGTTCCGATGTGAATGAGTTAAATCGCGATTTAAATCAAATGATTGGCGATTTGAAGTCACCACATGAATGAATGTTTCATGGTATTAAAACATCTTTCAAGTTGAACATCGGGTGCCAAGTTGAAGATCGAAGCACCAAAGCGACATGGAGTGTTCACATAATACTCACAATTGTTTAATTCACTATTTTACATTGTAAGTTGAAAGGATCAGGTCATCTCAGTCCATGAAGTGAATGGTAAATTTATCAATATATATTAAAATAATTATTTGAGAAATTATTGTTGCAAAGAGCAAATGGAAGAAGTGGATGAACACAAAACAATCTAACAAAATAAAGTTAAATAAGGTAAACCTTTTTATACAACTTCTGTGTGCTTTAAACACTTCTGCTATCTTATATGATAACTCAGATAACATCAGTGGTATGTGACCTATTTCAGATCCAGCCGAAATTACAACATCAATTACCTACAGAACGATAACCAAACACAATATTTTTAAATCAGTAAATAATAATAATTATATTTAAATTAATAATCTTTAAATATGAAAATGTTCACCTGGAGGAGTGTGTGCTGGGTGTATAATAAAACATTATGCACTGAACGATGATTTATGGTGTTTATTGGCATATCAAGTTTATGTCTGCAGGTGCAAGGCTGAAGGTTGAAACACTAAAGAAACATATAGAGCAGGGCTGTACATTAACTTTTTTTGTACATAGCACTTACAGCACATGCAGGGGGGTTTGTTTTGTAGCATAAAAGCCGAACAGTTGTAGCACAATTTAAGCGATATGGCCAAATATCCTAATTTTAGTCAGGAATATCATGATCCTCGATTTTATAAAAATTATTTGTTGTTTCATGTTGGTTTTACTACCTCGCAAGTTATCTGAGCAATACAGAAAATCTAATTTCCCTATTGTAAAAATCTTTTACAGTAACAAAATGTAAAATAAAAAAAGAATTGCAGACATGTAGGCCAAAGTGGGCAAACATAAAAATCTTTATTATTATGTTATCCTTGTTATTAGAAAATAAGAAAAAAGATATACATTTTTACAAACCTATTTTTAAAAGCAACTGTATTACATTTCATCAGTCATTAGCAGTGAGTGTTTTTTGCTTTGTTTTGTTGTTTATTAGTATTCAAGGGATAAAAATAAAAATTCTGTCAAATGTCAAAACTGTCATAGTTCATCATTTACTCACTCTCAAGTCTTGTTTCAAACCTGAATTAGTTTCTTTCTTCTGTTAAACATAAATATTAGTTTTAAGAATGTGAACCCATGTATTTTCCCCCTTACTATATTAAAGTCAATAGGGACCAGCTACTGTTTGGTCACCCACATCCTTTTGTGTTCAGCACAAGAAAGAAATTAATACAGGTTTGGGACAACATGTGAGTGAGTAAACAATGACAGAAATTTAATTTTTGGGTGAACTATTCCTTTAATGACAAGTGGCAGCATGTTTAGTTCTGTGGCTTTAAGAGCTGCACATATTCCTTTCTCTCTAAACTGTGTACTTTAATTTTAGACATAACTGTGTTTACATGTAAATCTTTAGTGTTTTCAACAATATTAGATGCAAAATCAATCAGATGCGAAAGACAACTTCTAGTGTATTAAATGTTTAACTGGCAAGGCTTTCAAGCAGATGCCAATAATGCACTTTTGTGATTGTGAATATATGCAGTGTCCCCTGAGTGTAACTCTATTGTAGAGTTAACATTTGATGGGAATGTATGTTGCATTGTACAGTGTATGAGACGAAGGCGCCAGAACTGCAGCTGATAAAATATGTGCTATAGCTGATACTACGACATTTCTATAAAAGCAGATTGTGGAGACATCTTAATCGTCCACGATCAAAAATCGCATATATCACACACACCCAGATAGAGTGCACTCGATAATGT
This sequence comes from Garra rufa, assembly GCF_049309525.1. Taxonomy (NCBI): domain Eukaryota; kingdom Metazoa; phylum Chordata; class Actinopteri; order Cypriniformes; family Cyprinidae; genus Garra; species Garra rufa. Next base: position 42,676,842 of record NC_133378.1, read on the forward strand.
CCGAAACAGTTTCAGATGCAAATAGTGCACTTTATAAGGTCACTTCGAGGAAATTTCGGATATATGCAGATGTCAGCGGTCATCTGAGGAGCAGGGATGCAGATGTAGTTTCAGCGCTCCCTGGCTGTGGAGCAGCAGAAGCCGCACAAACTCCTCCGGCATCCTGTGCTGGGTGCGGTATGGTCTTATCTGATCGTAATAATGATACGGGACGGGATTGTCCTGCAGGTCTGTGTCGAACGGCCAGAATCCGTACACATGAACACTCTCACACAGCTCCAGCGCTGTGCTAATTAACATAAACCCAGAGGAAAGGCGGGCCACTTTCAGGCCACGCCCCTTCCAGACACGGTGCAGTGTTCGCATGTAATCGGGGCAGAAGAACACCACCGGCTGCTGAGGTCTGACTGGATGGAGGAGTTTAAGAGCTCTGAATGACAATCCAGTGCAGTAGGTGTAGGCAAAGGCGGGCATAGCTAGAGAGGCGTTCCTGTACACACTGACCCGCTCCACAAACGGATCCGGATTCTTCTCCATGTTGTTGTATCTACAGACACACAGTTTCTAAACACTACTGCACTGAAGAAAATAACTTTATGCCAGTATATGTGTGTTGCAAATATAACAATAAAAGTATTACGTCATGTCAAGCTCTAATAAAGTTCTGAAAAAAGTTCTAATTTTAAAGCAACAGGTTGGACAGGACCCTTCTCTATTCTAACATGCCTCTGTGTATAAGGCAAGGTTTAAATAGAAATGATTGAATCAGTCAGTGTGGATGAACTTGACTGGTCTGCAGAAAGCAAAGTCCTAATCTCAGCTGAACACCTCTGGAGTGACTTTAAATACAGACCTTGAGCCAAAAACTCATCACCAAACACCAGTAACTTACATACACTATATGGACAAAAGTATTGGGAAACCCCTTCTTTAGAACAGAAGTGGCAACAAAGATGGAAACAATTTATATATTTAGGGCCCCGAGCACCGGTGATGCGAGGACCCTCTTGGAATTGCTCTGTTTGTTATTATTATTATTATTATTATTATTATTATTATTCTACAAAACGAATTGCTTTTTTGAGGGCCTAAACATGCCCGAAAACTCATGAAACTTTGCACACACATCAAACCTGGCGAAAATTTACGTCTGATATGGGTTTCAGAAGTGGGTGTGGCAAAATGGCTCGATAGCGCCACCTATACACGTTCAGCGGTGTGTGCTTTCAGTTTCGTTTCACGTACATGCACGAAAATTGGTACACACACGGAACACACCAATACCTACAAAAAAGCCTCTTGGAGCAAAATTCGACACCCAACAGGAAGTTGGTTATTTTTAATTATAAATTGTATTTGCATCTCTGTTGCAACAGTTTTGGAAGTGTCTAAAATTACTGTACCCATAGTTACAAGTCATTGGTGTTTGGTGATGAGTTTTTGGCTCAAGGCCTGCATTTAAAGTCACTCCAGAGGTGTTCAGCAGGGATTAGGACTTTGCTTTCTGAAGACCAGGGAATTTATTCCACACTGACTGAATCAATCATTTCTTTTTGAACCTTGCCTTATACACAGAGGCATTGTCATGTTAGAATAGAAAAGGGTCCTGTCCAAACTGTTGCTGTCAAATTAGAAGAACACAATCCTCTAGAATATCATTATATGCTTAAACATTAGGACTTGTACCATGGATATTACTACAGTAGTCAAACCTGTTCATTAGAATGGGATGTCCCAATACTTTTGGCAATATAGTGTAATTATGTGTGTGTGTATGGATACTGACTCTCTCTGAATCTGACTGGGGTTGATGGTTACCAGATCTGTCTTCAGTCCAACATCACTATCATTAATATAAGCCAAATTAAACCTAAAAAAGAGAGAAAAATCCTTGATTCGTTCATTCTACAAAACACGTCTATCTTTTACAAGTAAAAATTGCATGATATTAAACATAAATGGCTTAATATTACAAACGTATATGTTGGGTGTTACATTTAGCAGGTCACAACCTTACAGTGTGTTAATTAGAAAGAAAATTTGCTGCTGATATTTATACAAACATCCTATTTTCAATCATCAGTTAATATATAAAATCATGATAGCATTTCACAATAAGGTTCCATTTAACTACATTATTAACTAAAAATAAACAATACTTCTAAAGCATTTATTGATTTCACTTAATTTCAACATTTACTAATACATTATTAAAAAGTTGTATCTGTTAATATTATTTAATGCAATTGAACTAATAATCAACAGTATTTTATTAACTGACTTTTTATTGTGATAGGACACGGGGATCAGATATAGAAACAGAGTGACACGCCTCATAACATGAAAACAACGCCCACAGGGGGCGAAAACAAACCAACTCTTTCCATTGACTTTGTATTGTGGGAATCTGCCTCCTTGTCATTTCTGACTTATAACAAATTTCAGAACAATGTCTAAAAGCTGCTAAGTGACAAGGTGTACAGTAAACAAGCTAAAACCACAGAACTAGGTTAAAAACAAAACAAAACGAGTGTTTAAGGACACAAAAGTAGAGCGCAACGTGTCTTATTACTCGCCCGCTGGAGGGAAATTTAACGGCGACAGTAAACATTCATTATTTATCTAACAACGTCAAAGGATTATTTCACCACCCTGAAAGGAGGAGATGTATTGAGAAACTACATTTTATTAGTCTGTGTCGGTGCACCTTTTCCTTACCTTCCTTTTGTTGGAGAAATGATCCAACTGAATGGCAAACGTGAAATACCCAGACATCTACAACTATTTGTGTCCTTAAACACTCGTTTTTTGGGTCGACAGCTTAAAACGTAGATTTAAGTTTTTAGCTTGCCTTGTTTACTGTACACCTTGTCTCACAGCAGCTTTTAGGCAGAAATGACAAGGAGGAGTCCGCTTTCCACAATACAAAGTCAATGGAGAGCGTTGGATTGTTTTTCCCCCGGTGTGGGCGTGGCCTAAACGCGCTCTGTCTCTATGACATGAAGCGAAGTGGGGGAGAGATGGGGGCGGGGTCGGGAAAGGTCCTCCAGTCAGGATTCGAACACGGGACGCACAACGGCGCTGTATGTCGGCCCGCTGCCCACAAGGCTAAAGAGTAACATTAACAAAGACGAATAAATACTTTAATGAATGTGAGCTAATGGGGCCAAAATAATTACAAGAAAAGGCAAGTAACACAGGATTAAACATGTCATGTTAAAGTAGAAAGTAAAACTTCTACAGATTGTGCGATAGACTGCAGCTGTTTCAGTCTTTCAAAACTGCTGTAAAAAAGTTAAAGCCCATCAGATAATTCTGTTTTAATAGAAAGCGTTCAAAGTGTCTATGATCTTCTGCTCTGTAGATGTGCCTTGGGTTCCTCTTTTAATGTGCATCTGTGAGATTTTCAGCCTTTTTTTCTAGTCCATATAAATCACTGTTGTCGAGCACATAACTCTGGTCAGTGAGGAGCAAGGCATGATGGGATGTGTTTACCGTATGACGAAGTCTGCGCTGTCAATCTCACGTCCACAGCTGCTGTTCTTCAGAATCCCACCGCTGCCGACCACAGCACACCGACCCAGACGACGACCGCTCCAGGGGAAATCCTGCACACACACAACTTATTTTAGTTAGTTGTCAAGGAAACATTTCTAAAATTAGTTTTTTTAGTTTTGTTTTTCGAGTCTTTCATTAAATATTTATATTTTAGAAATGTTTAATCGTTTTACTTCCATTATTTTCATATAAGCGTTATCATAATGACCACATGTTAACCAGAACACACACACCTCAGGCAGCATGCTGTGAATGGCTGGATTCATTTTGTATGTGCTTTTAATGGTTGTTTCATATGGGATGGTCTGATTGACGGCTGTGTTTCGTTTGGTGAGGAATATCGATCCTGTGGCGTTACAGCAAAACTGCAGCCTCATTCTGTCATTAACACACACACGGAGAATTTCCTATCAGCCCTCATTTCACAAGCACTCAGCTCTCAATAAACATAAAATTACTTCTGTTTAAATATGAGACACTCAGAACTACAAACGTGTATAAAAAGCTCTGAAATGATCCAGTTAATAAGCAGAATGAATATACTAAATGACAATCATTCAGAAATAGTCCAGATGTTTCCCTTCTTTTCTCCGAATTAAATGTTTCAAATAAAACATGTTTTCTTTTTGAACGTTATTTTAAAAGGCATCAGTTTCCCTCCGGTTAGTCTGCTGTTTAAATCCATTTAACTAACAGGAAGTAACATCACTTTGGAAGGAAAACAGGAGCGCAAACATCCATTTGAAGCATTCTGCAGATCAGGAATAAGCCAAATACTAAATCGGCTAATGCAGTGACATCAGGCTCATTTATGAAACGTGTAATTAATAACCAACAAATAAAGCATAAAGATGACTGGAAATGAAAACACACACGCACCTGTTTATCTCCTGCTCGGTCGTGTTCGGTTTGAACGGACAGTTTAAGAAATCATCGACTTCCTGGGTGAAACTCTTCATGTTTAATCTATTGGAAATGAAAAGAATAAGATGTTTGAAACAACTCTGTGATCATTTGTTGGATGGTCCAAGTATGATCTGTCCCAGTATGATTTATCCCAGCATAACAGCATTTTGAAAGTGGCAGATTAACAGTATTGCTGCAGTTCAGTATCTAAGTAAGAAAGAGACGTCCTCTGTCCTCTGTGTGCACATACCCATCCACAAGTACAATTTTTGCTGTATTATTTGTGTCCCCTTCAAATATTGCTATTGAGAAATGTTGTTTATTGCTCTTCTTCACTTCGCTGCACTGAAAAAAGCACATAAGGAGCGCTGGTTTCACCTTTTGGCGGACGTGATGTTGGAGAACTTGAGTTTGAGTTTAGCGCAGCGCAGCCGCTGAAGCGCGTCTGTCATCGCCTCTCTGAAAGAGAAAAACAAGAGAGAAATCAGATTCTTCTGCATTAGATGAGAGTCTTTATCAAACACACACACACGCACACACACCTCCTTATCACAGTAACTAACAAGAAGATACACAGTACAAGATGTGATACACAGCAGTCCAAAGTATAAAGTCACACTTGAAAATGTCTGAATAAGAGACACTGACTAAGAAAAGCACACATTTGTAGTTTGTATGATGCTGAAATGCTAAAAGTGTGTTATACTGAAGACAGCATTGTGTGACTGTTTGTGGTTAATGGATAATTTATATAATTTACATGAGCAACTTCAGCTGTTCCTGCTAGAACACCTGTGTGGATTAGAGTCAAGTCAGATTCATTTGTGCAAGTGGTTTTCACAACTCTCATGGTTTTAAGGAAACTATAGAAAGTCAAAGCAGTTTTGCATTCTATGTACGCATTTTTATCAGATATTGCTTTCGAACACAGTGAGGCTGACATGATGTTGTCGCTGTTTAGACATTCTACATTCTAAACTATTATTAAGAAAGTTTAAACTAGTTGTTTGAAACCAGCTTAGTAAATGTGTTTGCATTTGTGCACTTATGTTAGTTGTGCATTTGTGATTATTAGCTCTGTTCTGTCATACATTGCAACAATGAAATACATAATTAGATCGTAATTTCCCCGCGTTGTAAAATATTTAAAACGTGTCATGAAAAAATTAAATATACTCCATTCTGTTGAATCCTATATTTTAGGCTTCATTATTTCTTCAAATTAGATTTTTGATTTTTTTTTATAAAGAAAACCCATTACAGTGACTCACAGTAAGAGTCTTGATATGATCAGAGATGAAGCTGAAGTACTGAAGTTTATGCGCTCACCTGGATGAGTGTGTGTCGGGTGTGAAATAAAACATCACACACACAATGTAAACCACGATCAGGACTATTAGCAGTCCGAAGATCCACCGCAGAAACGCCATTACTATCAGATACACCTATGTCGGAGCAAGTGATTGAGATGGAAAGGTAAAAATCACACACACACCTGTCCTTATGTAACTAACCACATCACTACTCATAAATGTCCTGAAGTGACTGACAGTCTGGTGTGACTTCCTTGAAGATCAAATAGCCTGAAACTCAGGGGCGTGTTTTGTGTTTTGGAGGCCCTTAGCAAGTGGTCCCGGGTGGGCCCCCTAGGTGGATTTTCTGTTTCTGTTTCTGTTTTGTTGTTGTTTATTTATTTATTGATTTATTTATTTTTTCAATATGTAATTAAATGTTTAATCATGCTTTGTAGGCTACTTTTGTTTTCACAATAGGCCAATTATGAGCATATCGTCTCTGGAGAGCGCAGAAGCGCAACGCTCGTCCCACAGCACACCGAAGCCCCTCCGTTGCTAAACGAGCGGAGCGCGCTTCGCATTCAGCCCCTAGCTTTTCATGCGGACGCATGGGAAAAGCTTCCAGGGGTTTCGAAATGGGTGCTGGACATTATAAGAGAAGGCTATTCGCTGCAGTTTCGCCGGCGCCCTCGCCGTTACACGGCGCGCGTCGAAACCACAGTAAAGTCAGAAGCAGCACACCTGCTTCGAGACGAACTGGCGAAACTATTGAGAAAAGGGGCCATAGAGCCTCTATCTCAAGCTCAGAGCGAAGGCGGGCTATACAGCAGATACTTCCTGGTGCCGAAAAAAGACGGGGGTCTCAGACCCATACTAGATCTAAGGCAACTGAACAGAGTGCTTGTGAAGCGACAGTTCAGAATGATCACGACCAGACAAATCCTCGCGCAAGTTCGCCAAGGAGACTGGTTTGTGTCGGTGGATCTGAAAGACGCGTATTTTCAAATACAGATAGCGTCACGCCACAGGCGGTTTTTGAGATTCGCCTTCGAGGGCCAGGCATATCAGTACACAGTCCTGCCGTTCGGTTTATCCCTTGCACCTCGTACGTTTACGAAGTGCATGGACGCGGCGCTCGCTCCCATCAGGATGAGGGGCGTGCGAATACTGAACTATTTGGACGACTGGCTGATTCTAGCGCAATCGCGCTCGGTGCTCATAGAGCACGCGACTATCTTACTCGACCACCTCGAGACTTTGGGTCTCAGGGTCAACTTAGCGAAGAGCTCTCTGTCTCCCAGTCAGAAAATTTCTTTCCTGGGCACAGAGCTGGATTCGCTGTCCATGATAGCGCGACTATCACCACAGCGAGCGTTAGACATTCAGCGTACAGCGGGCTCGTTCCGCTGCGGCGCATCTGTCACGCTCAAGAAATTTCAGAGAATGCTGGGTCTCATGGCCTCAGCATCATCAGTCCTCCAGCTGGGCCTGCTCCGCATGCGCCCACTGCAGTTTTGGCTGAAAGCGCGCGTTCCACACCAAAGCGTGGGCGTCCGGCCGTTTTCGCCTCACGATCAATCAGAAGTGCGTCACAGCCCTGAAACCGTGGAAGGCGACCGGCTGGTACCAATCAGGTGTTAGCCTGGGGATTTCCTCGAGGATGAAAGTGGTGTCCACGGACACGTCCACCTCGGGATGGGGGGCTCTGCTAGACGGCAGGCCGGCCTTTGGCCAGTGGTCAGTGCGGGAAAAACTCCTGCACATCAACTGCCTCGAAATGCTGGCAGTAGAAAACGCACTGGTACGTTTCTGTCCCCAGATAGAAGGGAACCACGTCCTAGTCCACTCGGACAACATGTCTGTGGTATCCTACATAAATCGCCAGGGCGGCCTCAGGTCCAGGAACCTGTACAGGTTAACGGAACGCCTCCTGGTGTGGGCTCAGTGCAATCTGCGCTCGCTGAGAGCAGCGCATGTGCCAGGGCTCCTGAACATAGGACCGGACAGACTGTCCAGGAACGATGTTCCGGCGGGCGAATGGTCCCTGCATCCGCAGACAGTACAATTACTGTGGAAAAACTTTGGCAGAGCAGAAGTAGGCCTGTTTGCGTCTCAGCACAACGCTCACTGTCCGGAATTTTTCTCCAAGAGCAGGGACGCGCTGGTTCATGTGTAGCCTCGCCGCCCCCTCTATGCGTTTCCCCCCGTTTCTCTCCTGCCTCAGGTGATAGAACGGATCAGGGAAACAGGATGTCCAGTGCTGCTAGTAGCGCCGTTTTGGGAAAACCAGCCTTGGTTCCCAGCGCTGATGCAGCTGTCGAGCTCTGCTCCGTGGCCAGTACCAACGAGGAGGGACCTCCTCTCTCAGGCCCGCGGCTCGATTTGACATCCTCATCCCGAGTTGTGGGCCCTTCATGTCTGGGCCACCAACGGATATGTGATGAACTCCCTAAAGGGGTGCTAAACACGATCACGCAGGCTAGAGCACAGTCTACGAGACGGCTCTATTCCTCAAAATGGTCTGTGTTTTCGGGCTGGTGCACAGCCCGTGGCCTGTCACCCGCAGAATGTGGTGTGACGGAGGTGCTTTCCTTCCTGCAAGAGCTGCTGGACAAGGGCAGAGCCCCGTCCACGCTCAAAGTCTATGTGGCGGCCATAGCAGCTTTCTCTAAGACAGCGCTAGGTCAGTCAATAGGAAGGAATGACTTAGTCATCCGCTTCCTCAGAGGAGCTAAGAGACTGCACCCTCCCAGGCCCGCCTCAGTCCCCGTATGGGACCTTTCTACGGTGGTAGCAGCCATGAAAGGTAGACCATTCGAGCCTATACAAACGATTGACATAAAATACCTGTCTTTCAAGACGGCGTTTCTGCTGGCTCTCGCTTCAGTGAAGCGCATAGGGGACTTGCACGCACTCTCTGTGAGCGCGTCGTGCATGGAATTTGGGCCTAATGACTCTAAAGTTATACTCAAACCAAAGCATGGATATGTTCCTAAATCCCTCAATACTTCGTTTAGGGCGCAGGTTATTGCCCTGTCAGCTCTACCGGTTTCTAATGAGGAGTCAGATGTGAGCCTTCTCTGCCCAGTCAGGGCATTAAGACCTTATGTGACTCGCTCGTCTGTTTTTAGACAGACACAACAGCTATTTGTTTCCTTCAGCGGGCGGTCCAAGGGACTAGCTGCGTCGAAACAGAGCCTTTCTAGGTGGATAGTTGATGCTATAGCACTGGCATACACCTCCAAGGGCCTGCAGTGCCCCTTGGGTGTCAGAGCACATTCCACGAGGGGCGTGGCCTCGTCGTGGGCCTGGTCGAGTGGGATTGCCTTGTACGATATTTGTATGGCGGCGGGCTGGGCCTCCCCGTCTACATTTATTAGGTTTTATAACCTAGAGGTTCCCGCCCTGCAGGCCAGGCTGCTGTCGGTCTAGTGTCAGCTCACTGAGTAAAGCCCTGTTCCCCCTAGCGGGTTGTGGGTGATTGTGCACTATATGAACCCCGGCTTTTCGCCCTTGGGTTCTCTGGTGTCAGATCTCAGCATGCACGGCGTTTTGCATTGGGTCCCCTAGTATAAGATACTTACGCAGTACGAGAGACCTCTCGTAAGAGAACGTACTCGGTTACTAACGTAACCTCTGTTCTCTCTAGAGAGGGAACGAGTACTGCGTATCTTGCCGTGCATGCGCACGCTCTGGTTGCTTCGATGATGAAAAACCAGATAATAGCTGCCTGCGAGCGATATTTATAGGCCTAGACCACGCCCATAGTGGAGGGACATGACGCAGTGGGCGCGAAGCATCCTCATTGGGTCTGACGCCACGCTAGGCCTCGCTCGATAGGCTGCTGCAGTTGCCGCAGAACAGCCAATAGGCGCGCGAGCTGTCTCACCTATGTCTGTATGCTGCTGCAACGTGTTTTGCATTATTACAAAATTAAGGATAATTTTTGGCTTCAATATCTCGCGGAAAAGGATTTTCCCCTAGCGTAAGATACTTACGCAGTACTCGTTCCCTCTCTATAGAGAACCGAGGTTACGTTAGTAACCGAGTAAGTTTTCAAAGAAAATCAAAATGGCAACAGGAAGTTAAGCCAGTTATGGCATAATTGGTTATAATGTTCTTGGCATGATTTAAGGAATCTATTGAGACCAGTTTTATGACAATAGGCATGACTAATCAAAAGTTGTTAACATTTTTAAAATTTCATTATTATTTTTGTTGCCCTAAAACCTTTTGAGTACCTTCAGTACATGATGCCAATGATAACATATAGAGTTTAATTTTTTTAAACACTTTTTTTAAAATTCAATTATTAGTTTTATAAGTTACTATATACAATATTATACCTCACCCCCAACCCCAGCTAGACTTACACAGAAGTAAAAAAAAGTAATAACAGTAGTATGGAGAGAAAAAAAAATAAACAAAATGTATTTATATTTTCCTGAAAGAAGAAATAAAAGATTTGACCATTTAAAAAAAAGTGTCTAATAATATCCAACAAATATCCATAAATGCCTGGGATCAAATGGCTGAATAACATTTAACATTAACACAGGTAGTGCCAATTCAGAGAAGTTATTTAAAAAGAAACGTTTTGGAGTCAAAACCATATTCTAACAAGAATATGTCATGAGTAAGATGGGACCAAAAGTAGCCTGAATTTACTTTTTTTTGTAAACCTTTCAACCTTACTAAAAACTATTATTAAATCATGGTAACCAAAAATTGACCATGGTTTTGCTACACTACACATTTTCAGTAAAACTGTGGTTATAGAAAAGAACATAGAACAAGTAAATGTGGGGTTTACATGTTTTATGGGGACATTCCATAGGCGTAATGGTTTTTATACTGTACAAACCGTACTTTCTATCGCCCTACACCTACCCTACACCTAAACCTAGCCCTCACAGGAGATTGTGCACACTTTTACTTCATCAAAAAAAACTTATTGTGCATGATTTATAAGCCTGTTTCCTCATGGGGACCTGAGAAATGTCCCCACAAGGTCAAAATCTACTGGTATTCCTATCCTTGTGGGGACATTTGGTCCCCACAACGTGATGAATACCAGGTACACACACACACACACACACACACACACACACACACACACACACACACACACACAAATTTATGCTGCTCTATCTCAGACAAGGTTACCTTGAATTTAGCTATCAGTCAAATAGGAATTAAGTTTAGTTATCATTATCAATACAGTCATTAGTAATTTAATTTACTGGTTTACAGCTTTTGACCAATAGGTGTCGCTGTTACCATATAAATGTGGTGTAGTCAATGTGAGGTGATGATGACACACATCAAGTTTGGTGTCAGTATGTCAAAGTTTTGCAGAGATACAGTAAAATTTGTTTGTAGTGCAATAAACAAAAATCAAATCATTTGGTGAAATTCACACCATTGATCCAGAAAGAGCTTAAAAAAGTAGGTTTTCAAAGAAAATGGTAGACAGGAAGTTAAGCCAATTATGGCATACTTGAGATCAGTTTTATGACATTAGAAATGACTAATCAAAAGTTCACATTTTTTAAATTTCATAATTCTTGACCACAAGGTGGCGTTGCCCCAAAAACCTTTTGAGTACCTTCAGCACATGATGCCATTGATGCCATGAGTCATTACTCATATAGTTTATTTTTTGTGAACACTTTTTTAAAATTAAATAATTAGTTTAATACCTAAAAAGTTACTATATACAATATGATGTACCTCACCCCTACACCTGTCAGGATATCACCCCAGTCAGCTACACAAGACACACCCTCTGGAGAACCACCCACTCGTTCCAGATCACCTGACTTCTGATTGCACTCACCTGATTCCACTTACCACACCCTTTATATACCCAGCACTTGCATTCACTCATCGTCTGGTCTACAGATCGCACCCATGGTTCCTGCTGGTTCTCCGTAGCTCATGGACTCTGTTTCTCTCATCTGGTTCCGCGGATATTCCCACCTGTACACAAGGACTGTTCAGATAAGATTACGCTTCATCCCAACCAACCATATTGCTGTTTACAACTTACATGCTGTTCAAATAAACTTACCTCTTTTATATTATACTTACTTCCGTCTCTGCCTTCGTCTGTGTGTGACAGAAGACCAGACCGATTAAAGATGAGCACCGAAGAAACCACTGCACCGAACCCCGCACCAAACCTACTCACCGAACTCGTCCATGCTTTCAAGACGGCGCTTACTCCACCTTCGCCGCCATCTGCCTCAGGAAGTCCCATGGCCGTACCAAACACATTCGCTGGAGAGGCGGCTGAGTGCAGCGGTTTTTTGCTACAAGTCGAACTATACATCCGGATGCAACCACATCAATTCACTACAGAGGATTCCAAGGTAGCCTTTTTGATATCCCTTCTATCTGGTAAAGCTTTACAATGGGCGAAAGCCATATGGAACGCCAATAACCCCATTATTCATTCATATGAACAATTTACCAGTTATTTCTCTGAAGTGTTCAGCACAACCACCAGTGTACTCACCGTTTCTGATCAACTGTTCCGGTTACAACAAGGATCTTCTTCGGTGCAAGAATACACTCTCCACTTCCGGACGCTGGCGGCGGCTAGCGGCTGGAACGAGATCGCCCTGCTGGGTGCCTACAGGCAAGGTCTTCACCCAGACATTCGTGCTGCTATGGCGCTGTATGATGATTCCATCGGTCTGGAGACCTTTCTACAACGAACTAATCGGGTATCCCAGCGACTAGCCGCCTGCCAGCCATCACTAACCGCTCCTCAGCCCGCTTCGGTGGCAGCTTGCACTCCAGTACCAGAACCTATGATCATCGATTCTACCAGATTGTCTCGGCTGGAACGTCAACGCCGCATCACTTCCGGACTTTGTCTGTATTGTGGCAAACCTGGTCATATCCTCCGCAACTGTCCAGTCCGACCCCCACGTCCTGTGGTGAGTACCATACAAACTGATATTGAAACTGCCAAGTTAACGCTGATTCCTGTAACAATTCATACTGCTGAACATTCCTTCTGTCTGTCTGCTCTGATCGACTCAGGCGCCTCCGGAAATTTCATCTCACAAGACTGTCTAGATCGCCTGCAACTACCCAAGGGACGGGTATACCCCTCTGTCCAACCCGGAGCGCCAGGCGATGGAGGAGTACATCCAGGAGGCTCTCGCACAGGGATTAATTCGACCATCGACCTCACCAGCCGCTTCCAGCTTCTTCTTCGTGGGTAAGAAGGATGGAGGTCTCCGTCCCTGTATTGATTACCGTCAAATTAACTCTCAAATAATTCAACAACCTTACCCACTTCCACTCGTGCCTGCTACCCTCGAAGAACTCCGTGGAGCTCGTATCTTCTCCAAACTGGACCTGCGGAGTGCATACAACCTCGTTCGTATTCGTGAGGGAGACGAGTGGAAGACGGCCTTCATAACACCCAATGGCCACTATGAGTACCTCGTTATGCCCTATGGTTTGTCCATCAGTCCCTCCGTCTTCCAAACGTTTATGAACGAGGTGTTCCGGGAATTTCTACATCAATTTGTAGTTGTCTATATTGATGACATTTTGATTTATTCCCGGAACCAGGCCGAACATCGCCAGCACGTCCGTCAGGTCCTACAAGTCCTACGTCAACACCATCTTTTCCTGAAGTTGGAGAAGTGCGAGTTCCACAAAACTGCTGTGCAGTTCTTGGGCTATAACATCAGCCCCGAGGGTGTGCAGATGGATTGCAATAAGGTTCTCGCCATCCAGAACTGGCCGCAGCCCAGCACCATTAAGGAACTACAGAAGTTTCTCGGATTCTCCAACTTCTACCGCCGATTCATCAAGGATTACAGTTCCATCACTGCACCCCTGACCTCCCTCCTTCGAGGCCAACCCAAACATCTCGACTGGAACACCTCGGCCCACGAAGCATTCCAGCAATTAAAGAAGATCTTCAGCACTGCTCCTCTCCTACGTCATCCTGATCCTGAGCTTCCATTCGTAGTCGAGGTTGATGCATCTACCATCGGCGTCGGAGCAGTGCTGTCACAAGCGGCTGGTGACTCCAATCTCCTCCATCCCTGTGCCTACTTCTCGAAGAAGTTATCCCCGGCGGAGCAGAATTACGACGTAGGCAACCGCGAGCTACTAGCCATCAAGCTCGCCTTGGAGGAGTGGCGCCACTGGCTGGAAGGGGCTAAACATCCTTTTATGATCATCACAGACCACAAGAACCTTCAATACCTCCGTGAAGCAAAACGTCTCAACCCAAGAAAAGCCAGGTGGGCTCTGTTCTTCACCCGATTCCAGTTCAAAATTACCTATCGACCAGGATCTAAGAACATACCAGCTGATGCTCTATCCCGTCAATTCTCCAACGACTCAGTTCCCGAAACAGAGCCCATCCTTTCACCCGATCTGATCGTTAGCCCCATCCAGTGGGATATTGACACCTGGATCCAAGAAGCCACCCTCCAAGAGCCTGCTCCGCCGGAGTGTCCAGAAGGAAAGATCTACGTCCCTAGCTCCCAACGTCAACACCTTCTGGACACTGTCCACCAATCTCCGGGCTCTGGACACCCAGGTAGCAGAAGGACCCTCTCGCTCATTCAATCTCGATACTGGTGGTCCAGTATGACCCGGGATGTCATCAGGTACGTCCAAGGTTGCTCAGTCTGTGCCACTACTAACTCTCCTCGTCATCTGCCTACAGGAAAGCTGGTGCCACTCCCAGTCCCACAGCGGCCCTGGTCCCACCTCGGGGTAGATTTCGTAACGGACCTCCCGAACTCAGACGGCAACACCTGTGTGCTCGTCATTGTGGATCGATTCTCCAAGGCTTGTAAACTGCTGCCTCTACCTGGTCTTCCTACGGCTATGGAAACAGCGGAACTCCTCTTCCAACAAGTCTTCCGACACTTCGGTCTCCCCGAAGAGATTGTGTCGGACCGGGGTCCGCAATTCATTTCTCATGTCTGGAAAGCATTCTTCAAATCACTCGGAATTTCTGTTCATCTCTCCTCAGGGTACCACCCACAAACCAACGGCCAGACTGAGAGGAAGATCCAGGAACTTGGACGTTACCTCCGGGCATACTGTTCTGAAGACCAACACAGCTGGAGCAGGTTCCTCCCGTGGGCCGAGTACGCACAGAATTCTCTACGCCAGGACACCACCGGACTAACACCCTTTCAGTGCGTGCTCGGTTTTCAGCCACCGCTGTTTCCCTGGACGGAGGAACCCACGAATGTTCCAGCTGTGGACTACTGGTTTCGAGAGAGCGAGAGAGTGTGGGACTCAGCTCACCGTCACATCCAAAGAGCCATCAGACGCCATAAGGACTTTGCCGATGCTCGCAGGAGAGCAACTCCACTGTACCATCCTGGAGATAAGGTATGGCTCTCCACGAAGGACATCCGGCTAAAGCTACCTTGTCGCAAGCTGAGTCCCCGCTATATTGGTCCATTCGAGATCCTGAGGCAGATCAACGAAGTGACATATCAGCTTCAGCTCCCACCCAGGTACAGAATTCATCCCACCTTTCACGTGTCCCTTCTAAAACCCTTTTTCCCTTCTGCCACAGAGTCCACGGGAGCTGGAGCTGAACCCCCTCCTCCTGAAATCCTGGATCAGCCATCTGTCTACGCGGTTCGTGAGATCCTGGATTCCCGACGTCGAGGCAGACACCTGGAATACCTGATCGACTGGGAGGGGTATGGACCGGAAGAACGATCCTGGGTGGCCAGAGACGACGTCCTAGATCCCCAACTCCTAGCGGACTTTCACCAGAGCCACCCAGACTGTCCTGCCCCTCGCGGTCGTGGTCGCCCTCGACGTCGGATTAGGGCGTCGGGAGCCGCCCCTGGAGGAGGGGGTAATGTCAGGATATCACCCCAGTCAGCTACACAAGACACACCCTCTGGAGAACCACCCACTCGTTCCAGATCACCTGACTTCTGATTGCACTCACCTGATTCCACTTACCACACCCTTTATATACCCAGCACTTGCATTCACTCATCGTCTGGTCTACAGATCGCACCCATGGTTCCTGCTGGTTCTCCGTAGCTCATGGACTCTGTTTCTCTCATCTGGTTCCGCGGATATTCCCACCTGTACACAAGGACTGTTCAGATAAGATTACGCTTCATCCCAACCAACCATATTGCTGTTTACAACTTACATGCTGTTCAAATAAACTTACCTCTTTTATATTATACTTACTTCCGTCTCTGCCTTCGTCTGTGTGTGACAACACCTAGATAGACTTGCACAGTTAGAAGGAAAAATAATAATAACAGTAGTTTGAAGAGAAAAGAAACTACACAAAAAATTTATTTATATTTTCATCAAAGAAGAAATAAAGGATTTGACTATTTCAAAAAATAAATAATTTTTTTTTCCTGGCAAGTACTTACTTTATTTTTCTTTGTTTTGCTTTTATTACTACCTTATTTTTTTATGTTTTGTACTGTTTTATGAAAAGAAAAAAAAAGAAAAAAAAAAATTTGCGAACCCGCTCTGAAGTCCTGATCTGAATCTGAATAATTTGGGATCAGGACTGGAAGCATGGATTGCAAATCATTTGATTCACAAAATGATTCACGAAGCCGTTCCGATTTGAACCATATGATTTGCAATAGGCCTATGCAAAGTTCCAATCTAAATCAAATGATTAGCGAACCCGCACCTATGTTCCGATCTGAATCAAATGATTTGCAATATGTGATCCGAAGTTCTGATGTGAATCAAATGATTTGTGAACCCGCTCCTAAGTTCCGATCTAATCAAGCGATTTGCGATTGGCGATCCGAAGTCTGGTGATTCCCTAGCTAAAGCCCCTATCTAAATCAAATGATTTGCGATAAGCGATTTGAAGTCGCCATCTGAATCAAATGATTCGCGATCCGATTGGAGTGCATCGAAACAGTGAATCAAATTTGTGACGCTACTGATTCGGAGTTTCAAAAAGCTCCGTTTCACCCATCATATGTGCTTTTTAAAATAATTATAAGTGATGTCAAAATTCAAAGGAATGGATCCGGTTTTTGCTAGTGAATCGCTTGAACTGAATGATCGAAGTCACTAGTTTGAATCGATCAGGGGTGCGTTTCCCAAAAGCATCGTTAGCCAACTATGGTCGCAAGTTCTGTCGTTACCAACATAGTTCAACGATTGGGTGTTTCCCAACACCATAGTTCAAACGAACATTCGCAAACAGCGTCACAAACTTACTTGGTTGGAACTACAGCTCTCGACCTGTGGTTAGAAGCATCGTTGCTTGTTAGTAAGACATGTGGGCTTAATAAATCATGTTCTTGGTCACAATTTGCAATCTAACACGCAGTACAATCTATATCCTCAATTTTATCTAAAAATAAATGCGTTTTACTCTATGTATTTTTGTGCGTCCTCTATAAGCGTTGTTTATGAATAGTGCGCATGTGCACAAATGCCTGAGGGAACCCCGGAGTATGACGTAAGAGAGAACACGCAATGAATCAAACATCAAATAAAGCGAAATGACAGGGAACAAAAATAGTAAATTAGTCATTAGGTGCCATGTTCAATATAGCTGCATTTTTGAGAGACCCTAATCAGTTAAATAGCAGAAGTTATTACTCGGTGACGTCATTAACAACGGCCCTAAGTTGTTGAACTAATGTCGTTCAAACGACGGAGCTGCAACGGTGTTCGGGAAACACTCGTGACTAGCTAGTTCGTTTCCACAACAATGCATCGTACTATGGAGGTTAACCAGCGAGTTACATCGTTGTACGGGAAACACACCCCAGAGCGGTTCCATCGTAAATGACTGACTCAATTGAATGGGTTTGTCTTTTCCTCTTTTTGCATTCTCACCCAGGTTTACGCAACACTGTCAGTACTGCTACTGGCTTAGCTACCTAGTTTTATTACATAAACTAAAATAAGCGAAAGAAATGTATGATATTTAAAATAATAATTATAAATACAAATAAACATTTCTATTTCAATTGTTGTTGTATCTGATTGTAGGCTATTCGGTTATATAAAGTGTAAAAAGAGCAAATAAAAAAAGCGGATGAGCACAAAACAGCATAACAAAAAGTTAAAGTTAAATAGGGTAAATCGTAGGCTATCATTCAACCCCTGTGCACGTATGTTTTAGACACTTCGGCTTCTTAGTGAAATAAGCATACGCACACCATGCGAGGTGTAGGTCAGAAGACACCAAAGTAACGTAAAAAAGACATAAACCACACACTCACTTGTAGATAATGTAATTAGATAATGTATAAGATCTTACCCTCATCATGTCATGATGGGATGTGTTTACCGTATCACGAAGTCTGCGCTTTCAATCTCACGTCCACAGCTACTGTTCTTCAGAATCCCACCGCTGCCGACCACAGCACACCGACCCATACACACACATCATCATAGCTGTCCATCGTTTCCGATGATGACGCTTGCTTCGGGATTGGGGAGGGGGTCAACGACTTTGCCGTTGATGCCACTTCTCGTGGGCATTGAGGCCGATCCTTGAGCCGCACACTCATCCGCAGGTGGTACAGGGGAAACCAGAGGACAGAGGAGCCCCGACTGCCCTCTGGTGTCTTTGTCTGCGTCTCTCGGCTCTCCGCTGTTGGTCTTTGTCGTGGATTTGTGAAACTGCTCGGGCACAGGTAACCTGCCAGGCTGCTCTGTCCTGTGCCAGAGCTTCAAGCTGCATGGGATTGATGTTGGAATGCTTTAAAAGTCCCTTAATGTAGTCCTTATAGCGCTTCTTTTGTCCACCAGCTGCTCGTTTGACGCCTTGTAGTTGGCCGTAGAGGACTTGGCGAGGCAAGCGGTGGTCCGGCATACGGATGGTGTGCCCTATCCACCGTAGGTGTTTCTTAGCCACAGCGGCTTCCATGCAGATAGAGTTAGTGCTCTGTAGGATTTCCGCATGTTGGACTCGGTCCATCCAGGAGAGGCCGAGGATCTTCTGGAGGCAACGGATGTGGAATGATTGCAAGAGTGGGATATTTCGGCTGTATGGAGTCCATGTTTCCGCCCCATAAAGCAGGGTGGAGACACACACGGCATTATAAACAGCAACTTTGGTGCTGACCCTCAGGTTTCAGTTTTCAAAAACCCTGCTACGAAGGCGACCGAATGATGAAGAGGCTTCTTTGATTCGGGTGTGTATTTCCATATCAAGGGAGCAGCAAGAGGACAGAGTTGAACCAAGGTAAGTGAACTGATCTACATTTTTAAGTGGGACGCCGTTTATATGGAAGCTGGGGGGTGGAGAGGTTTGAGAGAACATTTGGGAAATAACTTCAGTTTTTTTAATGTTAACCTGAAGACCAAAGGATTGGTAAAGACTGGCTATTGTGTTGAGGGCGTGCTGCATGGATTCAGGACTATGTGCTAGAATCGCACAGTCATCAGCATATTGTAGTTCAGCTATACAGCAGGATTTGGTCTTTGTGTAGACCTGCAACCTCCGGATGTTAAAGAGGCTTCCGTCAAGGCGGTATTCAAAGAGAACACCGTCCTTGTGTCCTAAGGCACAGTGAAACAAATGAGTGATGGCAGAGAGAAGGAGGTTGAAAAGAACTGGGGCCAAGACACAGCCCTACTTTACCCCAACATTTACATTAAAGAACTCTGACTGAAGTTCTCCTGTGGTGACTCTGGCTTGCATCCCATTGTGCAGCTGCTGTAGAATGGTGAGGAACTTGGGTGGTACCCCAAGTTTGAAAAGCTGTTTCCAGAGCATCTCACGGTTGATAGTGTCGAATGCTTTGCTGAGGTCAATGAAGGCTATGTAGAGGTCTGTACACTGCTCTCTGCTTTTTTCTAGCAACTGCCTTAAGACAAAAATCATGTCAATGGTGGATCTAGTCTTCCGGAAGCCACATTGCGTTTCCGGGAGTGCAGCTTCTGAGATGTACTTAACTAGCCTATTGAGCATGATTTTTGCCAGAACTTTCCCTGCAACGGAGAGGAGGGAGATTCCGCGGCTGTTACCACACACGGCTCTGTCCCCTTTATTTTTGTAGATGACCACAATATTGGCATCCTTCCAGTCTTGTGGGAGGATCTCACATTCCCAGATGTGACAAATGAGGAGGTGCAGGCGGCGTGTAAGGAGGTACCCTTCATGTTTGAAGACCTCTGCCGGAATGCCATCCGGTCCAGCACTTTTATTGTTTTTAAGACTCGCAATGGCTTGGCGTGTCTCAAGGAACTAAGGGGTATTATTGAGATGTGTGACTGGTGGTACATCGGGAATGTTATCCAGGATAGAAATGTCAACAGGGTTATTGCGGTTGAGGAGAGTCTCAAAATGGTTTGCCCAGCGGGCGAGGATCTCATGGCGGTCCTTGAGAAGAGTCGAGCCATCAGCTGAACGAACTGGAGCAATCGCTCTCTTCCTAGGGCCGTAGAGAGTTTTGATTGCATCATAGAAGCCCTGTGAGTTGTTGCAGTCTGCCATGCGCTGTATCTCTTCTGCCTTCTTCACCCACCAAGTGTCCTCCATGATCCGGAGGGCACGCTGGATTGTAGATCTCGCTGCATTAAAGGTGGCTTTCAAGGTAGGAGATCCAGGGCAGGACAGAAGAGCTTTATGGGCATCATGTTTTATTTTGAGCAGTGTTGTTTTCGTCAACGATGACGATGACGAAATCATTTCGTTGACGCCACTTTTTTTCATGACGATAACGAGACGATGACGAGATAAAAATGGCTCGTTGATGACTAAAACATGACGAGACGTGTGTGAGTTTTCGTTGACGAGACGAGAATAGACGAAAATGTTAGTGGGTGGTCCGTCAGACGTTTAAAATGCATGACATTTCCGCTTATTGTGCATGCCAATTAAAACTTAAAAAGTATCTGACGCTATGGCAAGCCGTTTTAGCATTAAACACTCTTTGCTATACTAGTATGGCAAGCCGTATTAGCATTCCATCCTTGTTTGTCTTTTATATTCTAAAACATACCTTCATTATTGTAATTATTGGTGAAAATATTCGATCCGGAAGCTCACATTGTGTTGAACTATAGATCTGCTATTTTCAGAATTTATAAGTGACACTACCCAACAGCAAAATACTTACTGACCTACATTAATTTGTTAAAAGACTACCTTTTTCCCTTTTTTTGACTAAAACTAGACTAAAACCTTTTTGACTTTTCGTCGACCAAAATAGACTAAAACCTTTTTGACTTTTCGTCGACTAAAATTGGACTAAAACTATCACATATAGAAGTGACTAAAATTTGACTAAAACTAAGAAGCATTTTAGTCCAAAAGACTAAGACTAAGACTAAATCTAAGATGGTTGTCAAAAACAACACTGATTTTGAGGAGTGTATGTATCTCAGCCGAATTGCTGTCAAACCAGTCCTGGTGGTGTTTCCTCGACTGGCCCAATGCCTCTGAAGCTGCACTGTGGATGGCTTGGCGCAGCGCTGGCCAGTCGGCTGATTCCTCCGGGATCTTTTTGAGGTTACCAGCGAGGAGCTGTCGAAGCAGGTCTCGTGAAGTGGGGCTACTGAGTGCTGAGCAATTGATTTTTTGTTTTGGGGCTGTCCTCTGACCACGGGGTCTAATACTCATGAGGAGTTTGGATCTGACCATACGGTGGTCAGTCCAACACTCTGCTCCGTGCATGACTCGAGTGGAGAGGACATCTTTCCAGTCATTTTGACGGACTATTACGTAGTCTAGGAGGTGCCAATGTTTTGAGCGTGGGTGCTGCCACGTGGTTTTAAATCTGTTCTTCATCTGAAATATGGTGTTGGTGATGACCAGTTGGTGTTCTGCACAGAGAGAAAGGAGCCGGAGGCCGTTGTCATTCATCTTCCCACACACACACACACACACACACACACACAGATATGGATACATACATAAACACACATAAATAGATACACAGAAAGATATTCTGATTCCCTTTTGAAACAGTCTATCACATTCAGTGTTGTGCCTGAACGAGTTCATTGAACGATCATTCATGAACTCGTTCATATTCTGGGTGAACATGAACTGAACGTGCTGTATATCTGCCTGATGAACGTGAACGTGAACGCGCTCATTCTGGCGTTTATGAACGTCGTTCTCTCGTAGTTCAATTTTGTTCTAGAGAGTGCCAGATTTCTATGGAGCCAGGCAAAATCCCGGCTATAACCACTGACTGCACAATATCTAGGCTACAACCGCTACAACACAATCTACAACGGGCCTTATTATATAGGGGAAAAGACCAGATCTGGCAACACCAGCCACCACAGAGTCGCACCGCGCATGCGTCATCAAATTGCGAAAAATGAATAGAGGCAAAATCCGATGAAGGCAGCGGCACTACTTCTGTCTCAATGATGAATGAAACTTCATATGTCCACTTAAAATAATTTTTTGAAAAGGTCAGTGATGATCCAGGTGGGAAAAATCTTACCTTTTTGTGTAAACTGTGCCCGTCGGGTCTCAAGAAGCAACTCCGCATAAAAATAAAAGAACTATGAACTAGTTCATTTTGGAACCTGCGAACTTAGTTCAAAAAATTTGAATTATGAACTATGAACTGAACTAGTTCATTTTAAAATGTGTGAACTGAACTTTGAACTAGTTCATGTAGAAAATGAACTTTCCCAACACTGATCACATTGTGTGGAATCATTCTTGGGGGAAACTCCATTTTCCTCTGAATACTGAAGCCGTTTTTGTTAACATTTTGCTGCACAAACTTACGGCATTTCAGCCCGCCAAAACAGCCTATATGAGTCAGTGCTAAATGCCATTTCATCAGCATATTTAAACGAGTCTTCTATAATAATAATACGTTTTATTTTTATAGCGCCTAGCCGTAGTTCAAGGATGCTTACAATAAACATGAAAAATGTGGGGTAACATCAAACAGTAATGCAAAGGTTAGCATAAACAGATGAAATATTGAGAAAATCAGACATTTAAAAAAGTAATAAACAAAGGTTAGCTTAAGAGAGGTAACATTCTGAAAACAAGTGTGTTTTGAGCAATGATTTAAATTCAGACAGGTTGACATCTGGGGAGAGAGTTCCATAATTTAGGGGCAACAACAGTGAATAATCTGCCCCCCATGGAAGAGAGGCGATACTGAGAGACAGCAAGAAGTCAAGATTCGGAGGACCGCAATGGACGGGGTGGAGAATGGGGAAGAAGCAGATCATGGAGATAGTCTGGGGCCAAACATGCAAAGCTTTAAAAGTAAGCAAGAGGTTTTTAGACCTAATACGATAGGCAACTGGTAGCCAATGCAGGTCAGCTAGAATTGGGGTGATATGGGCCGAACGCTTAGTGCGGGTGAGAATAGGAGCGGCTGAGTTTTGAATGTACTGTAGTTTAGCAATAGAGGTAGTAGGTAAACCAATAAAAAGGACATTACAGTAATCTAAACAGTAATTCTATCTTAAAGTCCTTAAAGTCCTTTAGGCAATTTAGAAGTTCTGGCCAGGACATGTCCATGGAAAAGAGGAATAATATCATTTAACACTGTCATTTTATTTTAAAATAATATTTAAATATGAAAAAGTTCACCTGAATGAGTGTGTGCTGAGTGTGCAATAAAACAAACACACACCCTGAAATATGTTTTATGGTACTTACTGGTTTATAAAGTTCATATCTGCCGGTGGCCAGTTGAAGGTCGAAGCACCGAAGCAACATATGGAGTGTTCACATAATATTCACACGTGTTTATGTAAGGGATAATCAACGGTTTGCCGTGCATTAAAGGACTTTAAATGCATGAAGTGGAGGCTAATAACTGCCCGACGCAAAGCTGAGCACACACTCGTCCAGGTGAACTTTTTCATATTTAACTATTATTTTAAAAAGAAATGACAGTGTTAAATAATATTATTCCTCTTTTCCATTGACATGCCTGGTCCAGAACTTCTAAATTGCCTAAAGGACTTGGTGTCTTCTGACCTACACCTCGCATGGTGTGCATATGCTTATTTCACTAAGAAGCCAAAGTGTCTAAAACATACCTGCACAGAAGTTGAATGACAGCCTAAGATTACCCTATTTAACTTTAACTTTTTGTTGTGCTCATCCGCTTTTTCTATTTGCTCTTTTTACACTTTATATAAACGAATAGCCTACAATCAGATACAACAATAATTTCTTAAATATTTATTACAATATAAAGGCTCTACACACTGATACATTTAAACACTGTATGCAAAATTTCTTCATATACCATTATTTACTACATTAGTCCACTAATGTATTGCACTTAAATGAAATTAGTGAAGTCGGACACTGAGTGAACATCGTTTTATGTCGACATGCAGCATGACCCTCACGTTGTATTATTCTAGCCAGCTGTACACATACTGGATAGAGTGCACTGGATATTGTCCAAACCGGGTTTCAGATGCAAATAGTGCACTTTACAAGATTATGCTAGGTTATTTCGGACAGTCTTGGCTGCGTGCTGCAGATGTCAGGGCTTATCCGAGGAGCAGGGCTGCAGGTGTAGTGTCAGCGCCCCCTTGCTGTGGAGCTGCAGAAGCCGCACAAACTCCTCCGGCATCGAGTGCATAAAGGGGTGCGGACTCAACTGGTCGTAATAATGGTACGGAAGGGGATTGTCCTGCAGGTCCGTGCCGAATGGCCAGAAACCATACACATGAACACTCTCACACAGCTCCAGCGCCGTGCTAATTAATGCAAACCCAGAGGAGAGGCGGACCTCCTTCAGGCCACGCCTCTTCCAGAAACGGTTCAGTGTCCGCAGGTACTCAGGGCTGAAGAACACCACCGGCTGCTGAGGTCTGACTGGATGGAGGACTCTGAGAGCTTTGATTGCCAGTCCAGTGCAGAAGGTGTAGGCAAAGGCGGGGATAGCGAGGGAGGCGTTCCCGTACACACTGACCCGCTCCACAAACGGATCCGGATTCTTCTCCATGTTCTTGTATCTACAGACACAAAGTTTCTAAACACTACTGCACAAAAAATATTAACTGCATATATATATATATATATATATATATATATATATATATATATGTATGTGTGTGTGTGTGTGTGTGTGTGTGTGTGTGTGTGTGTGTAGACACTGACTCTCTCTGAATCTGAGTGGGGTTGATGGTTATCAGATCTGTCTTCAGTCCAACATCACTGTCATTAATATAAGCCAGATTAAACCTGAAACAGAGAGAATTTTGATTTGTTCATTCTACAAAACGGGTAATATTTCTATCTTAAGAGTAAAATTAGCATGATATTAAACATAAATTGCTTAAATGAGAA
>NC_133378.1:42702373-42770998 GCF_049309525.1 Garra rufa
CTGAAATGTTTTCCTCAAAATACAATTTCCTTATGACTGAAGAAAGAAAGACATGAACATCTTGGATGATGAGGGGGTGAGTACATTGTCTGCAATTTTTTGTTCTGGAAGTGAACTTCTCCTTTAATATTATAAACTTTGATGTTGGGCCCTACATTGAGCAGGTCATGACCTTTCAAAGTGTCCATTAGAAAGAAAATTTGCTGCTGATATTTCTAAAAACATCCCATTTTCAAACATCACTTTACTATATAAAATCATAACAGCATTTCAGAATAAAGTTCCATTTAACTACATTAACTAAAAATCAAATACTTTTGAAGCATTTATTAATTTCACTTAATTTCAACATTTACTAATTCATTATTAAAATCAAAAGTTGTATCTGTTAATATTGTTTAATGCACTTGAGCTAACATGACCTAACAATCAACAGTCTTTCTAAGTCTAATCTTTAAAAGTAATATCCCCTTTTTAAAATCAGCTCATTCTCAGCTTCTTGTCGTTGTGATGAAACACAGTTGATTGACATGAGCATTTTACCTTAGACCCGCCCATTGTGTGACTCGGGTGCAGAGGAAGACTCTAATTGGCATTCTGTTGTTGGATGTAATAATGAATATAGCAGTTGTCATTTACTCCTGACATCAGAGCCACTGAGGAGGCAGAGGACAACGCTACTTTCGTTTTTAAAAGGAAAGCTGATCCTGATCTACATATGCGTCTATGTTCGTGTGAATCATTCCTGATGCAGCTTCACCCACAGCAGAAGTGAGTAGAAGGGTTTTTTTATGTATCTTTGCAAACGGCCTTTCTTAACAATGTGCTTGTTGGCAAGTTTCACTGATAAACACAGCTAAATGTGGCTAAAGTAAACATTACAGCTTGTAATTCCACATCAGAGAGGGGCGGGGCGAGCAGAGCTCATTTGCATTTAAATGGCCCATACAGTAAAATGAGCTGATAATTTGCAGAGCTGATTTTGACAAGGTAAAAGGGTGTTTTTTTACACTACTACCAAAGTATATTATGGACTTTTCCCTAAAGAATCATATGAACTTGAAAATGGGAAAATGGGCATCCGATGACCCCTAACAAAGATGGACAAATACTTTAATTATTGTGGGCTAATGGGGCCACAAATAATTACAAGAAATGGCAAGTAACACTGAGTTAAGTTAAATTAGAATGTGAAACTTCCCGTTCCAGTCTTTTAAAACTGCTGTAAATACAACAACACGTTAACGCCAATCAGTTATGTTTTAACAGAAAAGAGTTCAAAGTCTCAATGATCTTCTGCTCTGTAGATGTGCTTAGGGTTTTTCTTTCAGTGTGGGATTTTCAGCTGTGATGTGGGATGTGTTTACCGTATGACGAAGTCTGCGCTGTCAATCTCACGTCCACAGCTGCTGTTCTTCAGAATCCCGCCGCTGCCGACCACAGCACACCGACCCAGACGACGACTGCTCCAGGGGAAATCCTGCACACACACAATTTATTTCAGTTAGTTGTCAAGGCAACATAGGTTTTTTAGTTTTTGTAATCTTTCATCAAATATTTATATTTTAGAAATGTTTGTTGGACTTTTTAATATTTTAATATAAAAGTCATCATAATGACCACATGTTAACCAGAACACACACACCTCAGGCAGCATGCTGTGAATGGCTGGATTCATTTTGTATGTGCTTTTAATGCTTGTTTCATATGGGATGGTCTGATTGACGGCTGTGTTTCGTTTGGTGAGGAATAATGATCCTGTGGCGTTACAACAAAACTGCAGCCTCATTCTGTCATAAACACGAGAGAGAGAAAGAATTTCCTATCAGCACTCATTTCACAAGCATTCAGCTCTCAATAAACATTATAAAATTACTTCTGTTGAAGCATGAGACACTCAGAACTACAATCATGTATATGAGCAGCGAAAAGCTCTGAAATGATCCAGTTAATAAGCAGAATGAATCTACTAAATGACAGTCATTTAGAAATAGTCCATATGTTTCCCTTCTTTTCTCCAAATTAAATGTTTCAAATAAAACATGTTTTCTTTTTGAACGTTATTTTAATTAGACATCAGTTTCTCGACTGTTGGTCTGCTGTTTAAATCCTTTAAACTAACAGGAAGTGACATCACTTTGGAAGGAAAACAGCAGCGCAAACATTAATTTGAAGCATTCTGCAGAACAGGAATAAGCCAAACTGAATCAGCTAATGCAGTGACAACAGACTCATTTATGAAATGTGTAATTAATAACTAACAAATAAAGCATGAAGGTGACTGGAGATGTTGACACGCACCTGTTTATCTCCTGCTCGATTGCGTTCGGTTTGTACGGACAGTTTAAGAAATCGTCGACTTCCTGGGTGAAACGCTTCATGTTTAGTCTATTGGAAATTAAAAGCATGAGATGTTTGAAACAACTCTGTGATCATTTGGTGGATGGTCCATGTATGATTTATCCCAGCAAAACAAAATATTGAATATCTTAAGTGGCAGATCAACAGTCTTAAGACTGATATTGCTGCAGTCCAGTATCTCAGTAAGAGAGTATTTGTGTCCCCTTTAAATATTGCTATTGAAAAATGTATGTTTATTGCTCTCCTTCAGTTCGCTGTATTGAAAAGAGCAGTTAAGGAGCGCTGGTTTCACCTTTTGGCGGACGTGATGTTGGAGAACTTGAGTTTGAGTTTAGTGCAACGCAGCCGCTGAAACGCATCCGTCATCGCCTCTCTGAATGAGAAAAACAAGAGAGAAATCAGATTCTTCTGCATTAGATGACAGTCTTTATCACACACACACACACACACACACACACACACACACACACCTAGTTATCACAGTAACTAATAAGAGGAATGTGATGCACAGCAGTCCAAAGTGAAAAGAATCTGTTAAAGATTTGTTAATCCTACCTTCTGACATTGCATCACATGAAAAACTAAGGTGAAGTACATTGTATTTAGCATTTATGGTAAATATGAGGACATCAGACAAATTATTCTCTCAAGCAAAGTTTGTAGCAAGAGGTTCCTGTTCTCTTGCAGTTCCTGAACATCTGGCAGGTTTCCCAAGTTAAGTGTGAATTATAAGCTCAAGGTACAACTGTGCCTTTTGTTTAGCACCTATGCATTTGAATGACACTTGTTTTCTAAATAGATAAAGACTGATCAAGGTGAAATCCTTTTACAATGCTGATTTCCTGTACCGTATTGGCATGCTTTGTTTAGATTGATTTGACTTCTATGGACTCCTCCTCATTGAAACCTATACTCTTCTGCGCTGAGCTTTTTGTCAGACGACTTTTGATGACTGCAGCAATGCACAGCTAGTATCTCAATAAAGAGAAACTTCTGCTTCAAGATATTCAAAACGTCTCCTGGTATCAAAGAAAAAGTTTACAACAAAAGTATAGTCACACTTGAAAATGTCTGAATGGAAGACACTGACTGTAAGAAAGAAAAGCACACGCATTGTGTGACTGTTTGTGGTTAATGGATAATCTATATAATTAACGTGAGGAACTTCAGCTGTTCCTCTGCTAGAACACCTGTGTGGATTCGAGTCAAGTCAGATTTATTTGTGCAAGTGCTTTTCACAACTCTCATGGTTTCAAAGAAACTTTATAGAAAGTCAAAGCAGTTTTGCATTCACATTCTATATACGCATTTTTATCAGATACTGCTTTCCATGGGAATCGAACCAGGGACGCTGACATGATCTAGCTACTGTTTAAGCAACAGGAACGCTGTTTAGAAATGACATTCTAAAATATTAAGACCGTTTAAACTAGTTGTTTGAAACCAACTTAGTAAATGTGTTTGCATTTGTGCACTTATATATGTTATTATTAGCTGTGCATTTGTGATTATGTTCTGTCATACATTGCAACGATAAAATACATAATTAGTGTTTCAGTTCATCATATCAGGTGTTTCCCCACAATGTACAATACTTAAAACATCAGATAAAAATCTAAAATAACACACTGTGCGTTTCTCAAACAGCACAGTGGTTTACAATCACATGCGAAGTATGAGTTATGATAAATTCAAATATACCCATTTTGTTACATTTTGTTAAAAGTTAAGCAATTATTAAATGACATTTACCCCCGGTTTCACAGACAAGGTTTAAAACTAATCCCAGACTAAATGTTAATCTGAGCTGTTTGAACTGAAAGAACCTTGCACTGACTGATCTTAAAATATAGCACGTTTATAAGAATTACTTAAATGTCCTAATTGAACTATGACCTAATCTAGGCTTGGTTTAAGCCCTGTCTGTGAAACCAGGCCTTATATTTTCAGAAGGAAAACAAAAATCACATTGACTCACAGGAAGAGTCTTGATGTGATCAAAGATGAAGCTGAAATAATGGAGTTCATGCGCTCACCTGGACGAGTGTGTGTATGATGTGTAATAAAACATCATACACACACTGTAACCCATGACCAGGACCATCAGCAGTCTGAAAATCCACCGTAAAAACCCCATTACAATCAGATACACTTATGCTGGAGCAAGTGTGTGAGACGCAGAAGATAAAAATGACACACACACACACACACACACACACACACACACACACACACACACACACACACACACACACACACACACACTCACACGTCTATAACCTTATCATTACTCATAAATGTCCTGAAGTGACTAACAGTCTGGTGTGACGTACTTGAAGATCAAATAGCCTGAAACTCAAAGGTTGTGCATGAATTTCACACTTGTTTATAGTGTGATATGCAGGCTTTCTCCAATCATTTACTCCTCTTAAACTCCACCCCCTACTTACAATCCCATTGCCTCAACTTTTGAGAACCAAGTTCCGCCCATTTATTCTATATTTGATAATCCATTACACTCAGACATACTTCCTTATATGGAAGAAAAGATTTGCTCAATCATTTTATAAAAGAGAAACAAAAGGGGTCAGTAAAAGTCATAAGAAAAGTTTTCAAACTAAACACACACAAAAAAAAAAAAACAATAAATAATGTTTTACACCAATCATGCTGTCGTTAAATATCACATATCTATGGAACCGAACCATATAGAGCCTTAAAAATGAACTTATTAACAGAAACGTAAATATTTGAAATCTTAAAACAAACTGCGATATCTTTAATTCTTTTGAGTTAAATGCCCTCAGCCTTTGGAAAAAGAATATTTATGGCACTAAGATCTGTGCTATTCTTTTGAGAGAGGAGAGATTCATAATCATAGTTCAACATTATTTGTTGACATTTTCCTCTTTAAATGAAAAAAGTATCAGCTTAATGTAAAGAGACCTACATCTAGTTTTTGAGCACTGCAAATGTGTACAATTGAACAATTTACACCTGGAGCCATTTAGATCTCAGTATCTCTGGAACTGAACCATATAGGACCATGAAGATACCAAGGGAAACGAGACATTAGAAATGACTAATCAAAAGTTCACATTTTTAAAATTTCATAATTTTGAACCACAAGGTGGCGTTGCCCCAAAAACCTTTTGAGTTCTTCCGCACATGATGCCAATGACTCATATAGAGTTTATTTTTTGTAAACACTTTTTTTTAAATTAAATAATTAGTTTAATACCTAAAAAGTTACTATATACAATATGATGTACCTCACCCCCACACCTAGATAGACTTGCACAGTTAGAAGGAAAAATAATAACAGTAGTTTGAAGAAAAAATAAACTACACAAAAAATGTATTTATATTTTCATCAAAGAAGAAATAAAGGATTTGACCATTTCAAAAAATATTTTTTTTTTTCCTGGCAAGTACTTACTTTATTTTTCTTTGTTTTGCTTTTATTACTACCTTATTTTTTTTGATGTTTTGTATGGGGTCAAATTTCCTTCAAAAGTATTGCGCTCACAGATCGAAAAATAACAAGCGTGAATCAAAGATTTGAAAATGCATGTAAAAATATATCGCACACAAATGAAAATTAAATGCAAAGACATTCAGAAGAATAAAATACGTGGACACAAACTGAAAAATAATAAGCACAAGATAAATATTTATACACTTGCACGCACAAATCTGAGACGTGAATTCACAGTTATTCGATTCACTCTTAAAATCGTGTTTTCTGCTCACATTTTTAGTTTTCGTACGTTTACGCTCTTTGCTCACTCGCTCTCGGTTCAACAATCAGCGCTTGGTTTTCTAAATGTTGCGCTCCTGGTTTCATGTAAATGAGGGCGGGCTTTAACGTCACCATTGGTTCACCGGGGCCGTTTCTCAATATGCGTTCTTGTCTGTACTTGCGTTCTTGTGGACTTGTGAAACGTCGTCAGTTGTCGCCCAAGTACTGTTCCAATTCAAAGTTTAAGAGTATTTCAGGCGAGAATGTAGTTGTTTAAAACTCAAATCTGCGGTTTATTTACAAAGACAGCGCCTATTTGAAAATTTGTTTTGCTGGGTTCGGAGATGAGAGGGGTGCTCAGTGGTCATGTATCCCGCAGAGAGAGTCTCACCGCGGCTAGTCCTTCTGACGTTTGCCGCTGGTCCTGATGTCTCTGTAGTGGTTAAACAAGAGGTATAATTCATTTTCGGTAAATCTAACAGCTAATTTTTGGTCTCGTGAATCCATTATTTATTCCAGGTCATATAATTTTGACTGAGGACAAAGTTATGCTTCATAAATTATTTATCAATCGTAATTCAGCGCTGACTTTTTAGCATGCATGCATTTGACCGAATTGTCTGCTTTTTTGTCTAAGTCTCATACTTTATACTTATACTTTTATAATGGCTAATATTGTTCATTAAAACTGACATTTAACAAAAAATGCAGAGTTGTACTTGTCATGTTTCATTTTATTATAAAAGATGTAAGTAATTAAAGATGTATTGCATATAGCTTAAATCACATTAATATGTTTTATTATTTTTAAAATGAGTACGAAAAGAGAGTTGTGGTTTATATTTTGAAGAAAACAAAGAGGCAGTGGTGTTTGATATCACTTTCTTGTATTTGTAACGCGTTGCATGAACCACATTTTTGTCGCTATTAACATGTTTAACGTTAAATGAAACAGAAAAGAGGCAATGCTGTTTGATATAAAATATTTTGTTTCACTGTAATGTTGCACATTCCCTGAACGGTTTTGCAGCTATGTTTAATTGAAAACGAAAAGTGGCAGAGGTGGTTGATATCATATTTCGTCTTATTGTAAATCCATACAGTGAAGCAGTGAAGATAGCCAGAGTAGAAAAGGCGAGCTGACTGACGTTATCAAGTACACTGCTGTTCCATTTGCAGAATTACAGGACTTGCATCCTCACGTCCTCAGGAGTTCGTACTCCCAAGTCAAACTTCCAAGTCTGAACTACGAAGGACGCAAGTCTGAACTTTGTGTACTTGGTATAGACCTTTCTCACAACTTCCGTATTTTGCACCGGAAATACGCAATTGCTGTGTAAACCTATTTCCGCCCCAGTATGCCGGTAACCAGTTAAACAAGAAAGATGGCGAAAACATCAAGCAAGATTGTTTGTAACATCAAGACCACGACTGTTATATTGCTTTAATAAAGTTGTACATGTCCTCTATACTATCCATACATAACCTTATAACCCTAGTCCTCGGTGTAAGTGGACACACTAGTAATTTGTTAGCCTGATTGCTCTCTAACGTTAGCTACGTTACTTACCTTGAAAGTTATGGATAAACGGGACGTTCTAAAACGCTTAAAGTTTCTGTCAAACCTTACTTGGAACAAACACTAACCATCAAAAGAACGAGCCCTTATTCCACAGATAAAATGAATAATATCACGTTAAGCGTTTTCTCCCCCAAATAAGCCCATTATAAGGAAACAGCTTAACGTGGTTTACGTACCTCAACAGAGACCAGGGAAAACCAAACTTCTGTTAAATTTTACTTATAATAAATACTTGCTGCTGTCAAAAGAACGAGCTCTTATTCAGCATATAAAGTGATCGCCCCCCATAGAAGTCCATTATAACAAACCATGTTAAGCTTTTTCCTTAATGGAGTTCTATAGGGAGAAAAGCGTGATATTATTCACTTTATATGCTGAATGAGAGCTCGTTCTTTTGACAGCAGAAAGTGTTTATTATAAGTGAAATTTAACAGAAGTTTGGTTTTCCCTGGTCACTGTTAAGGTAAGTTAAACCACGTTAAGCAGTTTCCTTATAATGGGCTTCTATGGGGGAGAAAACGCTTAACGTGATATTATTCACTTTATCTGTGGAATAAGGGCTCGTTCTTTTGATAGTAGTTAGTGTTTGTTCTAAGTAAGGTATGACAGAAATTTGGGGTTTCCTGGTCGTTTTTTACGTACGTTAAGCCACGTTAAGCGTTTTAGAACGTCCCGGATAAACTCTTAGTGGAAAAATGTATATTCTTTATCCAATTTGTTCCTCTTTGTGATGGAGTTTTCCTCCATGACTCTTATCAGATCGGCAAAAGTTATCTTTGGCAAACCAGTGAGGGAAGTTGTGTAGACTCTCTCCATTTTAATTTTAAATTACCCGGCTTTCTGCTGTGTTGACATTACACACAGGAAGTCTGCATACCCTGCGATTGCGTATTTCCGGTTTCTGTGAAAAAGGTCTATCAAGAAACGGCCCAGATGTGATTGACAGCCTCCTTCTCAAGCCAATCGATCGAAGCGGAGAAGTTGACGTCACTCCAATGCGACTGTCAATCTCTCTCGCTGTGTTCTCGTGCGTGATGGATCTTTCCCGTCAGGAAAATGCTCGACAATCTCAGGTAATTTTCCATAAGTATATTTTTTATGTTGAAAGTTGCACCCTTTTTACATATGCTATATAGTGGGGCAAAAAAGTATTTAGTCAGCCACCAATTGTGCAAGTTCTCCCACTTAAAAAGATGAGAGAGGCCTGTAATTTTCATCATAGGAATACCTCAACTATGAGAGACAAAATGAGTAAAAAAATCCAGAAAATCACATTGTCTGATTTTTAAAGAATTTATTTGCAAATTATGGTGCAAAATAAGTATTTGGTCATCTACAAACAAGCCAGATTTCTGGCTCTCACAGACCTGTAACTTCTTCCGTAAGAGGCTCCTCTGTCCTCCACTCGTTACCTGTATTAATGGCACCTGTTTGAACTTGTTATCAGTATAAAAGACACCTGTCCACAACCTCAAACTGTCACACACCAAACTCCACTATGGCCAAGAGCACAGAGCTGTCAAAGGACACCAGAAACAAAATTGTAGACCTGCCCCAGGCTGGGAAGACTGAATCTGCGATAGGTAAGCAGCTTGGTGTGAAGAAATCAACTGTGGGAGCAATTATTAGAAAATGGAAGACATACAAGACCACTGATAATCTCCCTCGATCTGGAGCTCCACGCAAGATCTCACCCCGTGGGGTCAAAATGATCACAAGAACGGTGAGCAAAAAAAAAAAAAAAAAAAAAAACACATGGGGACCTAGTGAATGACCTGCAGAGAGCTGGGACCAAAGTAACAAAGGCTACCATCAGTAACACACTACGCCGCCAGGGACTCAAATCCTGCAATGCCAGACGTGTCCCCCTGCTTAAGCCAGTACATGTCCAGGCCCATCTGAAGTTTGCTAGAGAGCATTTGGATGAACCAGAAGAGGATTGGGAGAATGTCATATGGTCAGATGAAACCAAAATAGAACTTTTTGGTAAAAACTCTACTCGTAGTGTTTGGAGGAGAAAGAATGCTGAGTTGCATCCAAAGAACACCATACCTACTGTGAAGCATGGGGGTGGAAACATCCTGCTTTGGGGCTGTTTTTCATGTATCGTCAGATTTTGAGTGAAAACCTCCTTCCATCATCAAGGGCATTGAAGATGAAATGTGGCTGGGTCTTTCAGCATGACATTAATCCTAAACACACCACCAGGGTAACGAAGTAGTGGCTTCGTAAGAAACATTTCAAGGTCCTGGAGTGGACTAGCCAGTCTCCAGATCTCAACCCCATATAAAATCTTTGGAGGGAGCTGAAAGTCCGTTTTGCCCAGCGACAGCCCCAAAACATCACTGCTCTAGAGGAGATCTTCATGGAGGAATGGCCCAAAATACCTGCAACAGTGTGTGAAAACCTTCTGAAGACTTACAGAAAACGTTTGACCTCTTTCATTGCCAAAAAAAGGGTATATAACAAAGTATTGAGATTAACTTTTGTTATTGACCAAATACTTATTTTCCACCATAATTTGCAAATAAATTCTTTAAAAATCAGACAATGTGATTTTCTGGATTTCTTTTCTCATTTTGTCTCTCATAGTTGAGGTATACCTATGATGAAAAATACAGGCCTCTCTCATCTTTTTAAGTGGGAGAACTTGCGCAATTGGTGGCTGACTAAATACTGTTTTGCCCCACAGTAAATCCGATTGAAATCCAATCATATTTAGGTAGTCTGACTCTGAACAGCAATGAACTACATGAAATCCGATATGGTTAAATCCGTTTCAAGCTACATTCGTGTGTGGTTTAAAATCATATTCAAATTGGATTTCTGGAATTCTGTTATAGTCTAACCGGTCAGATCAGATTTGGCGATGCTTTTTCACATTTTCATGCCACGTTAAACAAAAACGTCAGACGTTTTTGTGGAAAACATAACAAACGTCTTTGCAGAAACAAGCTTGTGATGTTGGGAACTGCAAATGAAGTGGGAAAATACAATATACGGCTAGTATTCGCACCTCTTTGAGATTTGAAACCAGCGCAGATGGCAGCACAGAATAAAGTCGCACAATCCAGCTTCCTGCGTATCTGCCGCTGCTTTAGAAGACAAAATATAATCCAATGTGACGGCAACGTTGTCATATCGCAAGACTGCATCTATATTGCAAACTGTACTGCTGTTATTGTTGTTTTTAGCGTTGGCATAACAACGCAACAGCACTGTCAAATAAACCAGTGCACATTTCGTGAAACGAAAGAGCGTGTTTGGACACACAAATTTGAACAGTTGCGATAGGACTGTGTGGACAGTCAGTTATTCAAATCAGATTCTATCCAGATATGCACAAAATCAGATTTAGGCTGATTAAAATCTGCAGGTAGGTATTTCTAGAAACAGGGTTGGGAAGCACTGTTTTACTACATGCATTTACATGTGACAAAAATGCATTATTAAGTTAGTTGCATTTGAATTCAGCAGTATGTCATTATTTGTTTCTGTCCTGTTTTATTCCTTCATTTACTCCATTTAAAGGCCCTATAACCCAACAAAACTTTCACGGGGGAACTTGTGGGCCAGATGAGCTGGATTTGTCCAGGGCCGAATTTTAACCCCAGTCCAGACCTCACATTGTTTTTTCTAGCCAGCTGTACATGTACTGGACGGAGTGGACCGGATATTTTCCAAAACGGCTTTCAGATGCAAATAGCGCACTTTATTTTGGACAGTCTTGACTGCGTGCTGCAGATGTCAGGGCTCATCCGAGGAGCAGGGCTGCAGGTGCAGTGTCAGCACCCCCTGGCTGTGGAGCTGCAGGAGCCGCACAAACTCCTCCGGCATCGAGTGCATGTAGGGGTGCGGCTTCAACTCATCATAATAATGGTATGGAAGAGGATTGTCCTGAAGGTCAGTTTTGAACGGCCAGAATCCGTACACGTGCACACTCTCACACAGCTCCAGCGCCGTGCTAATTAATATAAACCCAGAGGAGAGGCGGACCTCCTTCAGGCCACGCCCCTTCCAGAAACGGTCCAGTGTTCGCAGGTACTCAGGGCTGAAGAACACCACTGGCTGCTGAGGTCTGACTGGATGGAGGACTCTGAGAGCTTTGATTGCCAGTCCAGTGCAGAAGGTGAAGGCAAAGGCGGGGATAGCGAGAGAGGCGTTCCCGTACACACTGACCCGCTCCACAAACGGATCCGGATTCTTCTCCATGTTGTTGTATCTACAGACACACCATTTCTAATAAACACTACTGCACTAGAAAATTAATATGCCTCTATAAGTGTGTTGCAAATATAACAAAAGTAAGTAACATTTATGTGTGTGTGTGTGTGTGTGTGTGTGTGTGTGTGTGTGTGTGTGTGTGTGTGTGTGTGTGGATACTGACTCTCTCTGAATCTGACTCGGGTTGATGGTTATCAGATCTGTCTTCAGTCCAACATCACTGTCATTAATGTAAGCCAAATTAAACCTGAAACAGAAAAAAATCTTTGATTTGTTCATTCTACAAAACGGGTAACACTTCTATCTTTTAAAAGTATAATTAGCATGATATTAAACATAAATGGCTTAAATGAATAGTTCACTTCCAGAACAAAAAATTACAGATCATTTACTCACCCTCTTGTCAAGATGTTCATGTCTTTCTCTCTTCAGTCATAAAGAAGTTATGTTTTTTAGAAAAACATTTCAGGATTTCTCTTCATATAGTGGACTTCTATGGTGCCACTGAGTTTGAACTTCCAAAATTCAGTTTAAATGCAGCTTTAAAGGGAATAAGTGTCTTATCTAGCAAAAAAAAAAAAAAAAAAAAAAAAAAAAAAAAAGATTGGTTATTTTCTAAAAAGAATTACTATTCGAGTATTCGAGTTCAAGTCAGTTAGCGTATGTCGAAAATCTCCCATCTCATTTTCTTCTCCAACTTTAAAACCCTCCTGCATCGCTGTTTTACCTTTAAGGGTGTTTGTAGGACGATATTGATGTTGGAGGAGAAAATGACATAAGAATTTTTCGAAACAAACCCTAACTGTTTTGAACTGGAATCCACATGCAGAGATAGACAAGATAAGCATTTGAGGTTAAAAAGTATAGCAATTGTAATTTTTGTTTAGAAATAATAAAAATAATTGTTTCGCTAGATGAGACACTTCTTCGAGGCCTGGGATCGTTTTGAGCCCTTCGAAGCTGCACTTTAATCTGCATTTTGGAAGATCAAACTCGGGGGCACCGTAAAAGTCCACTATATGGAGAGAAATCCTGAAATGTTTTCCAGAAAACAAAAAAAAAACATAACTTCTTTACGACTGAAGAAAGAAAGAAATGAACATCTTGGATGACGAGGGGGTGAGAACATTATCTGAAAATTTTTGTTGCAGAAGTGAACTTCTCCTTTAATATTACAAACTTAGATCAGGTCATGACCTTTCAAAGTGTTCATTAGAAAGAAAATTTGCTGCTGATATTTATACAAACATCCCATTTTCAATCATCAGTTTACTTTACAAAATCATGATAGCGTTTCACAAAAGTTCCATTTAACTACATTAAATAAACTCAACAATTCCTTTAAAGCACTTATTAATTTCACTTCATTTGAGCATTTACTAATAAATTAAATCAAATGTTGTATCTGTTAATATTATTTAATGCACTTGAGCTAACATGAACTAACAATCAAGAGTATTTTTATTAACATTAACAAAGATGAACAAATACTGTAAAAAATGCATCACTTATTGTTAGTTAATACACAAATTAATTTGAACTAAAGGGAACACAAATAGTTACAAGTAATGGCAAGAGATTGTAAAGTACAAAACAGAACTTATTGGAGATTGCATGATATTTCCACACAATCGATCTGTTGGTTCGACATGTTGGCGCCTTTTTTGGTGCTGAAGCTTCTGTATTTATTTTATTGTTGTATTTTTACAGTTTTCTGGTCCATATAAATCACTGTGGTCGAGCACGTAACTGTGGTCAGTGAGGAGCAAGGCATGATGGGATGTGTTTACCGTATGACGAAGTCTGCACTGTCGATCTCACGTCCACAGCTGCTGTTCTTCAGAATCCCGCCGCTGCCGACCACAGCACACCGACCCAGACGACGACCGCTCCAGGGGACATCCTGCACACACACACTTTTTTATTAGTCTTTCATCTAATATTAAAATTTTAGAAATGTTTTATAGTTTTAGCAACATTGATGTAATTGACTTGTATCAGTGTTGTAATGACCACATATTAACCAGAACACACACACCTCAGGCAGCATGCTGTGAATGTCTGGATTCATTGTGTATTTGTCTCTAATGCTTGTTTCATATGGGATGGTCTGATTCACGGCTGTGTTTCGTTTGGTGAGGAATATCGATCCTGTGGCGTTACAGCAAAACTGCAGCCTCATTCTGTCATAAACACACACAGAGAAAATTTCAACAATTTGAACATTCAGCAATAATAATGGCAATAAACAAAGTGTATAAAGCTCTGAAATAATCCAGTTAATACGCAGAATGAATCTACTAAATGACAGTCATTCAGAAATAGTCCAGTAGTTTCCCTTCTTGTCTTCAAATTAAATGTTTCAAACTAAACATGTTTTCTTGAGAATATTTCAACTGGGAATCCATTTCCCTCCTGTTAGTCTGCTGTTTAAATACATTTAACTAACACAAGCTGAAGTCATCCTCTAGACAGAAAGTAACATCACTTTGGAGAGAAAACAGCAGCACAAACAGCAATTTGAAGCATTCTGCAGAACAGGAATAAGCCAAATAGGTTACTACTAAATCAGCTAATGCAGTGACATCAGGCCTGTTCACCAATAAATAAAGCATGAAGGTGACTGGAGATAAAAACATACACACACCTGTTTAGCTCCCGCTCGGTTGTGTTCTGTTTGAATGGACAGTTTAAGAAATCATTGAGTTCCTGGGTGACACTCTGCATGTTTAGTCTATATTGGGAAAGATAAGCATGAGATGTTTGAAACAACTCTGTCATCATTTGGTGGATTGTTTACCATGGTTTAACTACAATAACTATGTTTTTTTTTTTTAGGTTATATCTGTATTAAAACCAAAGTTAATTATGGTTCAATTAAGTTCTGAAGTCTTGCAACGTGGCCCTTTTCAATGATAATTCATACTAAACACGTCTGTCAAACTCCACAAAACAGTCATAAAAATATCATAACGGTACCCTACTTTATATGACATGACAAGATGTTGATGTTTGTATTGGGTGTGCCCCACTGATCTACTGCTCATGTCATATGTGACCCTGGACCACAAAACCAGTCATAAGGTTAAATTTGACAAAACTGAGATTTATACATCATATGAAAGCTCAATAAATAAGCATTCTATTGATGTATGGTTTGTTAGGATAGGACAATATTTGGCCGAGATACATCTATTTGAAAATCTCGAATCTGAGGGTGCAAAAAAATCTAAATACTGAGAAAATCACCTTTAAAGTTGTCCAAATTAAGTTCTTAACAATGCATATTACTAATCAAAAATTACATTTTGATAGGTTTACAGTAGGAATTTTACCAAAAATCTTCATGAAACATGATCTTTACTTAATTTCCTAATGATTTTTGGCATAAAAGAAATCAATAATTTTGACCCATACAATGTATTTTTGGCTATTGCTACAAATATACCCCAGCGACTTAAGACTGGTTTTGTGCTCCAGGGTCACATATACTCATGTCACCTGTCTTCCATATAAGGACATATGCAAATAAAGGCAGTTCCGGATCATCAGCATACCAAGTAGTAATGTAGTAGCGTTTCCATGCCTCCGTATAAGTTGATATAATTTACCGGTTATCCTGCGCAAAATGGCTGTGCCAACAGGTTATGGGTCCAGGAGAGATGCGGGTAACCAATGGAATAGACTGTATTTCGACGGAGATGAAAAGAACTATGAACTTTGGGGAAAAACTAGGTTTCTAGGCCACGTGCGTTTGCTAGGACTGAAAGACACTGTGTTATCGGAGACCCCTGTGTGCTGATGATAAAGATGCTACCAACAAAAACGAGGAAGCATATGCTGAACTGAATCTGAAGCAGGGATCTTCAAAAGAGAGC
This sequence comes from Garra rufa, assembly GCF_049309525.1. Lineage (NCBI taxonomy): Eukaryota > Metazoa > Chordata > Actinopteri > Cypriniformes > Cyprinidae > Garra > Garra rufa. The sequence goes on from NC_133378.1 coordinate 42,718,161, forward strand.
AAACAACTCCACCCTGACCCCAAATCGCAAAAGACAGTAAGAAAAAACATGCAAACGGAAAAAAACGACAACAAATTAAGAAAACACCTTTATCAGTTTGACAACACAGGCGCTGCAAATCCTCGCAATGCAAACACAAATACAGAAACGCGCTGCAAACACAGGAACACACTGCAAATAGCACGCATTGGTTGGGTGGGATCAGCTGCTATGCAGAGGGCTTTTTTGGTGAGACGTGTGCTATAGATGTCTTGGAGGGTGAGGAGAGGGACACCAATAGCCGCGTTTCCACTGTCGGGCCAAAAGCGGGCGTGCTAGTGCGTGCCAGGGCCAGTCGCGTTTCCACTGTCACTTCTGGGGCCTGATCGTGCCTCGTCGGTGCTTCCTCTGGGCCAATGGCCCGGGTTTTTCGGCCCGACGAAAACCTTGGGCCAAAGCGGGCCAGCTGGGGCTTGAGGCGTGGTCAAAGTGAAAGGCGGAGATTATGCAAGGTTCAGATAAGCGTGCAGTCAGGTAAAAGTGTATCTGCGGTAAGATGCGCATTTCGCATACATCGTGCAAAGAACTCAAAAACTTTAAATGGAGAATAGTCAGTACTGGTCTGTGGAAGATACCAGGGCTCTTCTAAGCATTTGGGCCGAGGACAATGTACAACGCCAGTTTGACGGCGTCTGCAGAAACGAAGACGTGATAAAATACATCGTTGCTGAACTCGCAAAGCTAAATATCCAGCGAACCACATTACAAGTTCGAGACAAGTGAAAACATTATTTAAATGCATGTCTGATGAGTATCTATTCTTATAAAAAATGCATACGTTGATTTACATCGTCCAAAAAAAAAAAAAAAAAAAACTCACCAACACACCTTGATAACATTTTAACATTCACTGTACCTGTACCTAAATAAAGGCATAAAAGATTATGCTAGAAATACGACTGTGTAGTTATTTTTTGCAGATAGTATGCAACATTTTGTTTGACGGTAATAATTACCAAGTTAGACGAAAGATTTGTGTGTACTGTGTAGGTCATAAAAAACAAAGCTTCTTTTCCAGTGATTTATTAATGTAATATATTACAAATATTGCTGCTGTATAAACAACTGTTGTAGAGCACTTCTTGCATCAGAACAGACATCACCAACATTACAAGGTGAGCGTTCAGCATCTTCATCATCGCCGTTTCTGCATTCGCTGTATCCGGCTTCCACGTCGCTGTATTGTTCATTTTCGCCTTGCAGCTAACAAAGCCTTCGGCGTAAACGCCGCCGAGCCTCCGTCTACGCATCTTGGTTTCGCTGCCTCATCTTCCACCAAGAACACAAGAAAACAGCCGCTTCGGATTTTCCATTTTATTCGTTCGATGATCACACTACGGTGGCCTACCTGACATATTTTCAAGCTTCCCGCTGAAAGGGGAGGGCTTTCGTGACGTTTGATCCAAAGAGGTGTGTAAAGGGCGGGCTTTAGGTTTGCGCAGCGAGGCTACTGGCTCGATAGTGGAAACGCAGCTTACTTTTGGCCTTGGTGCTTGCGACTCGAGGCCATTAGCCCCGCCCGGCACGCTCTTAGCAATGGCTCGCACCGGCCCGACAGTGGAAAAGCGGCTATTGATCCTCTCAGCTGCTCTGAGTAGCGCTGAGGAGAGGTAATACGGGGGTGTACCTGATTGACAGCACGGGACATCAGGTGAGGACGACGCTGAGGAATGTGTTATATATCCCATCGTATCCGCAGAACATTTTTTCTGTTAAAGCTGCAACAACAAACGGAGCCTCGATCAACTTTCAACAAGGACAAGACAAACTCATTCACAAGGATGGTACTAAAATTTGCATACATGAATACAATAGACTGTACTATCTGAACACTGTAAATGAAGACAGTGATAGTTAACGGATGTTATGACATTCAAACCTGGCACTAAATCCTTGGCCACTGCAATTATGATGATGTTTCCAAATTGCAGAATGTAGCTGAGGGGATGGAAATCAAGGGAAAGGTTGATAAATCTAACCTAAGCTGTGAAATTTGCACACAGAGTAAATTTGTTCAGTGTAGAAACAGAGAACCTGATACATGAGCTAAGGCTGCACTTGAACTAGTGCACACGGACTTAGCTGGTCCAACCGATCCAGAGGCTAAAGATGGTTTCAAGTATGCTCTACTACTCAGGTGCAGTGTTTGTGTACTTTTCAAAAGCAAAAAGTGGTACTGCAAAGGCCACTGAAAAATTCCTCACTGATACAGCACCTTGTGGGAGCATAGAGTGTGTTAGGTCAGATAATGGTACAGAATTCATGGCTAAAGAGTTTCAGTCACTGTTAAGCAAAAACAGCATTAGGCACGAGACCTCAGCCCCCTATTCACCCCATCAAAATGGGACTGCTGAGAGAAATTGGAGAACCTTGTTTGAGATGGCAAAGTGCATGCTCCTAGAGAGCAATCTGCCCAAGATGTTGTGGACCTATGCTGTAATGACTGCTGCAGCAATTCGCAACAGGTGCTACAATAGTCGAATACACCAAACCCCATACTATGCACTGACAGGGAAGAAACCTGATCTTTCTAAAATGAGAGTATTTGATTCACCATGCTATGCATACAAACAAGACAAAAAGAAATGGGATGCACGATGCAAAAAAGGGATTTTTGTAGGATATGACAAAAACAGCCCTGCATACCTGGGGCCTCATTTATAAAGACTTGCGTAGAAACCATCCTTGATTTTATCTAAGAACTTTTCTGATTTGATCGTAAGAGCGATTCAGAGAAAACGAACGTACCACGAAATCCATGCCTACGCCAGTCATTCGGTTATAAATCACAAATGATCGTGGAATTGTGTGCAGCTGAATGTTCCGCCGTCGAAACGCCCCTGCTTAATTAATTAACATATAAAATGAGCTCATTCCTAAAGCAAAAACTCTGTAACAATGTCAAGTAAAAAGGAGCGCAAGAAATCAAATTATAGTGAGGCTGAACTATCTGCAATACCAGGCATTACCACAAGGAAACGGTCGTACGCCAAGCTGGAATCTGACGTGGAGATAAGTACTTTTCCACGTCAAAGACGGTTTTTATAAATCTGTACTTTGACGTGGATTTGATCGTACGAACACTCTAAGATCAAATCAGTGCGTAAGAAAGTTTTATAAATGAGGCTCCTGGTTTATGATCCTGACACAGGAAATGTTCTCAAGCATAGGCTTGTAAAATTCATCACAAAGTGTGTCAAGGAACATCAGACACAGACTGACATTTCAGTGTCAGATGATGATTCTCATGGGGAAAGGTATGTGTCCTCCCTGCCTAAACAGAACGTAGCTGATCAGAAATCAGAAAAGACTAATGGACCTCAAACTGAGACTGAGAATCAGAGTGGTGCTCAGACAGAGGGAGGGGATCAAAGTATGCGTTACCCTAAAAGAAATAGGAAAGCTCCCCAATATTTGGCAGATTATGTATCTGATGTTGACTGTGATGATCAGATTCTAACCAGTTTTGAATACTGAGAAGTTGTTTGTCTTTTATATTAACTTTCAGTAACTTCAAACCGGTAAAACATTCACCATTGATTACATTAGGTACGATAGAGATACTCTTATTTCTATTAGTTTACAATGTACTCACACATCGAAGTTTTTAACTCCGGACCCAAGCTGGCCGAGTGAGATCCTGAGGGAGAAAAGGACGTGACCCGAAGCGGTGGTCCTGGGGGGAAACGAGCCGGCGTCAGGAACAGCTTAGTGTCTGCGCGAACCGCACACCTCTGCCTAGCATCCTGCTCGCCAACGTCCAGTCACTGGAAAACAAGCTTGATGACCTCAGAGCCAGGATAAAGTTCCAGAGAGACATTTGGGACTGTAATCTCCTCTGCTTCACCGAAACATGGCTGAACCCAGCGGTGCCAGACCACGCCATCCAGCCGGCCGAGTTCTTCTCGGTTCACCGCATGGACAGGACAAAAGAATCAGGGAAGTCAAGGGGAGGCGGCGTGTGCTTAATAGTGAACAACAGCTGGTGCAACAGCACAAACGTCGATCTTCTCACACGCTCCTGCACACCCAACCTGGAACTATTGACCATCAAATGTCACCCCTTTTACCTTCCTCAGGAGTTTACATCAGTCATAATCAGCTCCGTTTATATTCCACCAAAAGTGGACATGGATACTGCCTTATGCGAGCTACATGAGGCACTCTCACAGCACCAGACACAACATCGGAATGCTGCACTTATAGTGGCTGGGGACTTTAACAGCGCCAACCTCAAACACGCAGTGCCAAACTTTTATCAACATATTACCTGCCCCACCAGGGGTGATAGGACATTGGACCATTGCTACAGTACAACCAAAGACGGCTACAAGGCACAATCTCGCCCATTGTTTGGGAAATCTGACCACGCTGCCATCTCCCTCATGCCAAAATACAAACAAAGGCTCAAGCAGGAAGTTCCGGTTCAGAGGGAGGTCGCACACTGGACGGACCAATCGGTAGCCGCTCTACAGGATGCACTGGATGACGCAGACTGGGACATGTTCCGACGCAGCTCTGATGACATCAACGTGTTTACAAAAGCGGTTGCGGGATTCATCGGGAAACTAACAGATGATACCATACAAAAAACGACCATCAGAACGTTTCCCAATCAGAAACCGTGGGTGGATAAGACCATTCGCGATGCTCTGAGATCACGCACCGCTGCCTATAACGCGGGACTTGCGTCGAGTGACATGAACTCATACAAAGCTGCGTCATACAACGTTCGGGAAGTGGTAAAGGAGGCAAAGCAGTGCTACGGGGGGAAACTAGAGTCACAGCTCCAACAAAATGACTCTAGGAGCCTGTGGCAGGGACTAAGGACAATAACTAACTATAAAGCACCAACATCCTGTATGATGAATGCGGACGTGTCTCTGGTAGATGAGCTGAACACCTTCTACGCTCGCTTCGAAAGCTGCAGCCAGCAATGCAAAAAGCACTAACAACGCTAGTGGTGCCAACGGCTGGAGACAGGAAGACAATGCCATTACCAGAAACGCATTCGTCATCTCCGAGCATGATGTAAGGAGAGCCTTCAGGAGAGTGAACACCAGGAAAGCAGCAGGACCAGATGGCATCTCAGGTTGAATACTCAGAGCCTGTGCAGACCAGCTAGCACCTGTGTTCACTGAAATATTCAACCTCTCCTTATCTCAGTCGGTAATACCTACATGCTTTAAAGAGTCCACCATTGTTCCTGTCCCAAAGAAACCCCATCCTGCTTCCCTCAATGATTTTCGCCCTGTAGCCCTGACCTCAGTAGTGATGAAGTGCTTTGAACGGCTTTTTAGATCGCTGTCCCCATGCCTAGACAATTAAGATCCAGCCCCGGATGCCAGATCCCATCAGAAAATATCAGTTTGTCCAGTAAGAGAACCACTCGTCAGCAGAGCAGTCTAATACCCAAACCCTGTTAATAGGAGGTCTTGTCTGGTACCTAAAATAGCCAAAACACTATTAACAGTCTTCTGTCAGCCAAGAAGTATGTCAAAATGTTATTCCATCCTGACGATTACACCAAAATGTTGACTGAGGAAAAACAAATGAAAGTGAAGAGCAGAAGCAGGAGATGAAGTTATGACGGTAAAAAGGAGCAGAGTTTATTGAATAGTCTTAGTTGCGTATGTCTCAATGCTCAGACTTCATCTGAAGAACACAGATCCAACAAGTATTGTAATTTCAAACTGCTTCAAAACAGCATCCCATAAACCTTGAGGTTCATAAACATTCCCTCATATCTCTTATTCATGAGGACAAACAGGCCATGAAACCACACAGTCATAAGACTAAACAACAATGGAAAAATATATATATAAAAAACAATAATAATATAACATAATATACATGACTAATCATTAATAAATCAATGAAATGAATATATAAATGACTATAATGATTATTATAAATGATTATGATTAAATGAAATAATTAAATGATTATAAATGAATGAAGAATAAGGAAAAGAAAGTGCAACACAACACAAATGTATGGTTGCTCTCTTGAAGCAACACACACACAGTTTGCATTGGAGGATCCTCAGATCCTTCAGGCTGGTTAGAGACTTCATCATTTCTTGACTACCTGACACACTGGATCCACTACAGTTTGCATATCGCCCGAACCTCTCTACAGATGATGCCATCTCTCACCTCCTCCATACATCACTCACTCACCCACCTGTACACCAGAAAGAGGAATTGTTAAAATGCTCTGTCGATTACAGCTCTGCATTTAACACTATAGTTACATCCACACTCACCATGAAGCTGGAACACCTAGGACTCAGCCCATCCATGTGTCAGTGGATCTCCAACTTCCTAACTGGCAGACCACAGGCAGTAAGGATGGGCAGGAGCCCCTCAGGGTTGTGTTCTGAGCCCCCTGCTGTACTCACTGTACACCTACGACTGCGTAGCCACTACCAACTCCACCACCATCATCAAGTTTGCTGACGACACAATCACGGTGGGCCTGATCTCTAACAATGACGAGACGGCATACAAGGAGGAGATCAGGAATCTGGAGAGCGGGTGCCAGAGGAACAACCTCCTCCTGAACGTCAGCAAGACAAAGGAACTGATAGTGGACTTTAGTACTAAACAGGTGAGAAACTACCAGAACCCTGTCATCAACGAGAGCCCAGTGGAGAGAGTGGACAGCTTCAGATACCTCGGTGTTCACATTACACGAGACCTGTCATGGTCCTGCCACATCAACACCGTGGTGAAAAAGGCCCGGCAGCACCTCTACCATCTAAGACGATTGAGAGACTTCAGACTGCCCTCTAAGGTGCTTAGGAACTTCTACTCCTGCACCATAGAGAGCATCCTGACGGCAAACATCAAAGCATGTTTCGGGAACAGTACCTTGCAGGACAGACGAGCTCTACAGAGGTTGGTGCGATCGGCTGAGTGCGTCATCCGCACCAAGCTCCCTGACCTGCACTCGATCTACAACAAGCGGTGCTGGACCAAAGCCAGGAAGATTGTGAAAGACCTCAGCCATCCCAACAATGGACTGTTTTCTCTGTTGTGGTCATGAAAGTGCTTCCGCTCCCTGAAGGTCAACACCGAGACTGAGGAGGAGCTTCTTCTCACAGGCTATACGGACTCTCAATCACAACACCACAAAGGATCTTACACTTTGATGGGCTTCTCACAAACTATTATACTACCCACCATGTGCCCATATGGCACACTTGCACATTTTGCACACAGCAGAACTGCGAACTTTGAACTGTGACATGCACATTATATACATTATTCACACATAACTGGCACTTTTTACACATTCTGCACATTACAGAACTGTGTACTTGAACTGTGACTGTGATCTTGCACATATCTACAGTACATCTGCACATTATCTTGCCCATAACTGCACATTCCTTTCGTATATGTATTATATCCATTTCTACTTTTCTAGTATTTTATTGTGCATAATGTAAATCCATATTTCTCTATATTCTAATTTGTTAAAATTTTTGCTTCTATAGTAGAATTACTTCTCTAAATTTAAATTTTATATTATAGGTTATCAGCAGTCGTATAAACATTTCACTTCATATCATACTGTGTATGACTGTGTACGTGACAAATAAAATTTGAATTTGAATTTTGAATTTGAATTCGAATTTGAATTTACTGTTACAGAGTGTGTGATGTACCACAAACATTCAAGGAAGCTATGAGTTCAAATGAGTCAAAGATGTGGGCTAAGGCCATGGATGAAGAAATTAACCCTCTACAGGAAAATGATACATTTATCCTAACTACTCTACCAGAAGGTTAACATGCAGTGGGGGGTAGATGGGTTTATGCCATCAAAAATAATACAGATGAGACCAACTCATTCAAGGCCAGATATGTTGCTAAAGGCTATAGTCAAGTGATGGGTGTAGATTACAAAGAGACTTTCTCCCCAACAGCGAATATCACTTCAATACGAGCCTTGATGCAAATGGCAGCACAATATGATCTTGAACTCCACCAAATGCATGTAAAAATGGCATACTTGCATGCTCCAATTGATTGTGAGATTTATATGGAACAGCCGGAAGGATTTGAAGTGAAGTCAGACACAGGTGTTAAACTAGTCTGTAAACTGAACAAATCGCTGTATGGTTTAAAGCAGTTAGGCAGAAATTGGAACAAAATGTTACATGATTACCTCATTGGAAATGAGTTTGTTCAGAATTCAGCTGACCACTGTGTGTACAGTAAACAAACCGGAAAAGAGAGAGTGACAGTAATAACCTGGGTAGATGATCTGATTGTTGCTGCCAGTGACAATGATTCACTGAATAATGTGTAAAAGATGTTGACCTTAAGATTCAAAATATTAAATAATTTTTGTTACAACCTCAACCAACATTTTTCACCTTTTCACCATTGTGCCCGTACCTCAAAATATTTCCTGTGCGCATTTAATGTAATATAAGACATTAAACCGTGGAAAAGTACAAATTGTAGCAAATTTTAATGACGTAGAGAACGCAATGCCTCAGAAAATCCGATCTGCCCGTTTACGTGACAGCAGGCCAGAATGATGTATTACTCTTGCCTTTGTGGGCAAAAATGACAGATAATTTTAAATTGCTTCCACTGAAAAAAATGCAAGTGATCGCACTGGCGCCTCCTTGTCCTGCGTCTTTAGCTTTCACTCTCTGCATGAATGAACTATCGGATATGTGCCTATTACCGCAAATTTAGGTTTAACGTTTAATCCAACATTGTTTTATACTTGAACTGTTTCATATCCATAGATTTTAGGCTAACTGTGATGATTTGAGAAGGCAAAATGATCAAACAGACACTGACCAGTCTTCCGGTGGGCGCTGTTAGTTAAAAAAAAGAAATAAATAAACTTATATTTAACGGAAAAAAAAAAACGCTCCAGATGTTTTTCTAAATTAATAAAAAAAATAATAATAATAATAATAATTAAATATAATAAATGTGCCATTACATACAAACTGAACTATTTTTATTTTAAAATCTGGCTTAGGACGAACAGTTGCATTGGCTCATTATGTGGATTTAAATACATATATGAATGAGGCCTTAAACCGATCTCGAAATATCCGAATTAATGCGTTTTTTACCTGTTCACACTATAATAGAACAGATCCGACGATCTGTGTCACATGAGCAAAAAATTGGAATTGAGTCTCATTTAACTGACAATGTAAACGGGGCATTTACATCTGAAATAGGTATTTTTAGTGTTTGCTCATCTGCTATAGCCTACGTCTATACTCATCACATACCCATCCTTACAAGTACAGTTCATGTATTACTTATGTGCCATTCAAATATTATTTTTGAGAAATTTAATGTTTATTTTCCTCCATCAATTTCAGAAAAGAGCAAGTAAGGAGCGGTGGTTTCACCCTTTGGCGGACGTGATGATGGAGAACTTGTGTCTGAGTTTAGCGCAACGCAGCAGCCGAAGCGTGTCCGTCATCGCCTCTCTGAAAGAGAAAAACAAGAGAGAATCAGATTCTTCTGCATTAGACGATAGTCTTTATCACACACACGCATCTCCGTTTGATTCCTATCAAAGCGCCTGTTCAAGCCTGCGGGGGAGATTTACGCAAGGAAGTTCCTGAATTATGTTGAATTAATGATGGATGTTGATTTAAGAACATGTTGTCCATGTGCAATTTACAGCAAAGCTATTTTTTATAATGATGTTGAACACGCCCAAAATCATCAGTACAGAGAAAAAAAAAAAAAAGCAAACAGAGCAGTGCGGGAAATATAGGCCTACTGTAAAACAAACAGTTCATGATCAAGATAAACTAACAAGACGACTGTTATGAACATCGGTCCAAAAAGTCACACTTGAAAATGTATGAATGGCAGACACTGACTGTAGGAAAGAAAAATCACACATTTTTAGTCTGTACGATGCTGAAATGCTAAAAGTGTGTTTTGAATGAAGCCTGTGGTTAGTGGATAATTTTATAACTAACAGGAACTACAGCTGTTCCTTTGCTAGAACATCTGTGCGAATTCAAATCTAGTCAAATTAATGCGTGCAAGTGCTTTTCACCTTTGACATGTTTTCACATTTACAAAGCAGTTTTGCATATGCATTTTGATCAGATCTAGCATTTCCTGGGAATCGAACCCAAATACGTTGAAATTATCTACAGTCTGAGCGACAGGAAAGCTGTTTAGAAATGACATTCTAAAATATTTTCATACTAAAATATTGCTTGAAACCAACTTAGTAAATGTGTTTGCATTTGTACACTTGTGTTATTATTATGTTTGTGATTATTAGTTCTTTTCTGTCATACAGTGGAACAATGAAATACATAGCTAAATAAAGAGTTGCATCTCATCATATAACGCTTTACCCCGCGGTGTAAAATACTTCAAATATGAGATGAAAATCTAAAATGACACACGGCGCGTTTCTTAAACATCACACAGTCGTTCACAATCGCAAGCGAAGAATGATTAGAGTCATGAAAAATTTTAATATATTCCATTCTATTTCTTGAGCTTCATAATTTCTTAAAAGTTAAGCAATTATTAATTAACATGTTGATGTGACTGATGTGATCAGAGATGAAGCTGGAGTTCATGCGCTCACCTGGATGACTGTGTGTCAGGTGTGTAATAAAACATCACACACAAACTGCGAGAGACGATCAGGACCATCAGCAGCCTGAAGATCCAGCGCAGAAACGCCATCTGATACACCGATGCTGGAGCAAGTGTGTGAGATGGAAAAGATAAAAATGACACACACACCTGTCCTTAACTCCAACCCTCTCATCTGATTAACCTCATCACTGCTCATAAATGTCCTGAAGTGACTGACAATCTGGTACGACGTCCCTAAAGATAAACAAGCCTGAAACTCAAAGGCTGTGCCTGAATTTCACACTTGTTTCTAGTGGAGTATGCAGGCTTTCTCCAATTATTTTCTTCTCTTAAACTCAGCCCCGTTCTGGAGAGCCACGCCCACATCTCAACATTACGGTGCCCGCCAGGGGACACCTTCGGTTCACTTATGTTTGTCGTGGCCACGAGATATTAATTCGTGGGAACATGATATTATGTTGTGATATTAATTCGTGGGAACGTTGGGAACGTGATATTATGTCGTGGCCACGACAAACATAAGTGAACCGAAGGTGTCCCCTGGCGGGCACCGTACAACATCCACTCTGACGATAGTACCAAGTCATTTATTCTATTTTTGATCATTCGTTACAGACAGAGGCATAGCAACCGGGCAACACTCACTTTTAGAAACAGGTGAGTTTTTCCCACCCCCCACTTTTTTTGACCAATATTTCCACCTGTGTTCTCTGATTGGTTACTTAGATTTGAGTAAACTAACATTTAGCCAATCACAGCGCGAATCGCTTGGGCATCTGCCATGAGCTTCAAATCTTGTTGCTCTTGTTCATCCACTTTACTGTTTGGTTGTCTGGGGTAAAATGCACCCTAGGCAGTGTTGGGTGTAACGCGTTACTGTAATTAAAATACTTTTCCACTGAAAAAGTAGAGTAACTGATTACTGTTCATTTTTAAGTATTTTAATTACAGTTACGTTTAATGTACTTGCGTTACACTGTAAAATAATTAAACTCGCTGAATATCATTATTTAATTTGATTAATTAATCTTCTAAATGTGAAAGTAAACTCTGCCGCTTTAAAATCGTTGAAGTGCAGGTGCACGTGATTTCGCGCAAGTTTGCTGCATACTCCTATGGTATTCTTAAAGGGGATGTTGGACTCGGCTGAAGCGAGTGGCTGTTTTGCGAAATGGAAATATGCCCATTACTTCAGTTTTCTGAAACAAGCAGACAAGAACATTACAGTAATATGTAAGCTATGTCCTGGGGAGAAAAAACTATCGGCCGCTGCGCTGTCAATAGCACGAGTACTCAAGCACCTGACACGGCAGCATAGACGAACACTTCTGTGTGATCCTTCATATTCAACGGATAAAACTGCGGCAACTCCTGCTAAACAGGCAAAACTTGATTTTACTTCGGTAGCGCAGAAAAGTGTCTGAATGAGCAAGGTTACAGTTCACTTTGTGGAAACACATGACATGATTACAAAAATGGTCATTAAAATGTTTTAAATATTAAAATAGTGGATAGTATTATAAAAGCTCCTTGAAATTCTAAATAACATTTTAGATTTGTTTAAATAAAGTAAAACATTTATTAAACTCATTGTTTTAAATTAAGTTTCACGTTTACAGGTTGATACATGTCATGTTTAACTTTTCTTAAGTTTCTTAAGAATAATATATATTTTTTGTTATTCTGGAATTGTGTTTCTTACCGAAAGAAGGTTACATTTCTTACAAAAAAGTTTATTATTATAGAATGTTTTCATAGAATGTAATATAGATTATTAAAAAAGCTAAAATGCTAAACTATTTAATGTTTGACTCATGTTTTATTTAATTATCTTTTATTTAAAGAGTTTAATTTCTATTTTTTGTCCACTCAAGGTTTATAGGGATTTTAAGAAGTATTTAGTTAAATTACTTATTGAGTATTTAAGTTACTTTTTAGACACAGTAATTAGATAAGTATTTTAAATACAACATTGATGAAGTAATTAGTAATTAGTAATTAATTACTTTTTTAAAGTAACTTACCCAACACTGACCCTAGGACGATTAATTCCTTTTTCAAAAACACAATGTAAGTATGTGTTACAGAATGTCGCCATGAGACGAATCACACACGCATTCAGCACTCTTATCAGTTGTTGTAAACAAATATTTCTTCTCATGATATACTTTTCTCAAACTAAACACGCTTAAACTTGCTTACACTACCGTCTTAAATAATAGTTCTATAACTGACGAAAAATAATTAGTATTACATTAAAATAAAGACAAATTTAATCACCCATGTATGTAGGGTGACCAGACGTCCCGAAAAATTCGGGACAGTCCCGAACTCTAAGCAGCTGTCCCGAATCCAGAATCCCGCTCTAATTGTCCCGAAAATTATACTGAAGCAAAATCTTAAATAGTTATTGTCTGATAATACATAAACAACTGTCCGAGGAGCGAGGTTGAGTCATCCTGCAGCCTGGCAACCAGCCAATATATAAATAGCCTAACGTTACTTCTATATTATATAAAATTATATGTATATGTAGGCTACTTATATTAATAAAAACATGATTCATTGAAAACATATTCATTTTCCCCTGCTTAAAGGAGAACTCCGGTGTGATATTGACCTAAAGTGTATTGAATCATGATACCGAGTGTGAACGTACCTTGCATATCTCATCTCGTCTTGTCCACTGCAGTCCGAAATCTGGGGTCAGTTAGCAGATGCTCACAACAGGCTGTCAATGAAAGTCAACAGGGCATCGGAATAGCCATGTAAATAAATCACTGTTTCACGCCATTTACGAGGCACAAAGTAGCTCCACACTTCATTGGTAGACTTCCAAGGGCCCTGACATTTAAAACAAGACATTGAGAACTCAGAAAAGCACCGGTAGTTTATTTACAAGTAGATTTATACAGACATGTTCCACCAGGAACAGACCGGTCGCCGCCATCTTAAATGTAGTCACGATAAGTCGAGTGTCGAGCACGTAGGAAACTACAATATTTAATATGATCTATATTTAAGATGATCTGAAACCATAGGCAGTATTATAGGCAATGATACAGTCAGTAGTCCATTAATATGTGTGTGTGTGTGTGTGTGTGATTTGAGTAAAATATCATGATTCAATACACTTTAGGTCAATATCACACCGGAGTTCTCCTTTAAGTCAGCCCATGTCCAGACCCGTCTGAAGTCTGCCAGGGACCATCTGGATGATCCAGAGGAGTCATGGGAGAAAGTCCTGTGGTCAGATGAGACCGAAGTAGAACTTTTTGGTCTTAACTCCATTCGCCGTGTTTGGAGGAAGAAGAATGATGAGTATCATCCCAATAATACCATACCTACAGTGAAGCATGGGGCTGGAAGCATCATGATCTGGGGGTGTTTTTCTGCACAGGGGACAGGACGACTGCACTATATTAAGAAGAGGATGAACAGGGCCATGTATTGTGACATATTGGGCAAAAACCTCCTTCCCTCAGTCAGAGCATTAAAGATGGGTCGTGGCTGGGTCTTCCAACATGACAATGACTCAAAGCACACAGCCAGGAAAACCAAGGAGTGGCTCTGTAAGAAGCATATCAAGGTTCTGGAGTGGCCTAGCCAGTCTCCAGACCTAAATCCAAGAGAAAATCTTTGGATGGAGCTGAAACTCTGTGTTGCTCAGCGACAGCCCCGAAACCTGACAGATCTAGAGAAGATCTGTATGGAGGAGATCTGCAGTGTGTGCAAACCTGGTGAAGAACTACAGGAACCGTTTGACCTCTGGAATTGTTAACAAAGGCTTCTGTATCAATTTTTTTTTTTTTTTTTTTGACTCAAGTGATCAAATACTTATTTGAAACAGTAATACATATATATATATATATATATATATATATATATGCCTGTGTGTCTCATTCATTCAGATCAATAATGTAGATCTCAGTCTTAAAGTGAGTTCAACTGTACCTGATACACAGACTGATAATAGCTCAATCTATACAGACTAGTTTGTACAAGTGTTTCTCACTCAGACTTGTGTATTTACTTAAAATATCACTCAACTACAGAGTCAACAAGCAGTGGCGAAGCACAATGGCATGTCTTACCTCAGAAAATAATTAAATACAATACTTTTCTTCCTATTTTGCAGTCTGAATGTGTTGATTCACAAACAAATGACTCATTTGAACAGCTTTCATGATTCATTTTTACTACTGGTTTGAATCAGTCATACAAATTGGATTGAGAGTTGGATTTTTTCGTGCTGGTTTGTGGTGTTCACAGGCATCAGATAGAAGGAGAATCTTCATCACTTTACATTATCAAGGTTGGAGAAACAAACACAAAGTGCAGGTATGGTTTAAATTGTGAAAGGTAAAACACAATCAACCGTTACTGTTGCTCAATAAACCCTACAGGGTTTATCTTGTAAGAACATGCTGTCTATTTTGCAGACTTACGATGACTGTGTGACTGCGTCAGGATGTTAAATGTTTACTTATTAAATAAATACATGCCTTGACATCAAATAATATGCTAATGAGATTCAAATATTTAAGATGATCTGAAACCATAGGCAGTCTCATAGGCAATGATACAGTCAGCAGTCCATTATTATATGTGTGTGTGATTTGAGTGAAATATTTAAGTGCTTTTGTTATTTCTCCTTATGGGGACAATTTAGTAATCACTAATTTTTAATTTTGTAAGTGACTTTTTAATGTTTTAATGATTTTTTTTTGATTGTTTGCCTACTATATATATATATATATATATATAACTTAATTTGTTATTCCTGCTAGCTAAATTTCACATTTGTAAACCAAAATCTGGCTCTTTTCTTTTTTCAAAGCAGAAACTTTTCTTAAGCTATGTTCATCCTTAAAAAAACAAAATTGCAAACCTGTTCTAAAGTCCCAATCTGAACCAAATTATTTGTGAACCCACATCAAAGTCCTGATCTGAATCAAATGATTCGTCATCCGCATTCTGAAGATCCGATCTGAATAATGATTTGCGAACCATAATTTCAGAGCAGGACTCAGAATCATTTAATTCGCGAAATGATCCGCAAACCTGGTCCAAAGTTCAGATCTAACTCAAGGCTCGATCCACGCTCCAAAGTCTCGATCTCAATAATGACTCGCAAACCATCGTTTCAGACCAGGATTCAGAGTGCGAATGAAGCACTAAAAAATGAATATTAAAAGACTACATATGGCACTTGTGTTATAGATACATAGTCTTTCAATTATTCAAACACTTTTCAATTACCTTCTCAGGAACATTGTTATATTCAAGGGTTTTCCAGGCCTTAAGTTTCAAAAAGTCAAATTCAAGTTTAAGCACCTTATCTTAAATTCTTTTAGAGTTACGCAAACTTTGAAAAAATAATATTTATGGCGCAAAATAGGATCTATGTAATTGTTATGAGAGAGGAAAAACAAGATTCCTAATCTAATTTCAACATTGAGAAAGTATCAGCTGAATGTAATCTGGTTTTTGACCACTGAAAATGTGTAGAGTTTACTCCTGGAGCCATATTTACTGTAGATCTCAGCACCTCTGGAACTGAAGGATATAGGGCCTTAAAAAAAAAGGTAGCAAGTGAAAAGTTTGTTAAAAACTAACATCTAAAAGGATATTAAGATATCCCTAATACTTTTTAAGTTACAGCATGCAAACTTAAGGGAAAAACACACAAAAAGTGCTTTCTCACAATTTTCCGATCGATCCCCAAGATTGCTAAAGTCAACAGATTTTACTAACACAGCTACCAATCTCTGTATAAAAATAACAATGATGCTGCCATCCTTCTAAAGTCATTTTTATGATCATGTAATCTGGCTCACAATCTCAGGTGAAAACCTGACACGCAATCATTCGCTTCATCAGGATTTCCGGGTCAATTTTCCTACCTTGGAACAGCTGCGCTGTGGTAGAAGGGAAAAGTCCATATTGTTGACATTTTATAAGATAAGAGGAGCTTTTGTTTACAATATTTATTTTCAAAAGGAAACAAATAATTTAAAGCGGTTTGTACAAAGCTAGAGTACAAAAGCTAATTCTGATGCTCTTTAAAAAACATCTATGATTCAATTATTCTATAAAATCAAGTAAAAAAACTCTTTTCATCAAGCTTTAAAGTTGTGTTGAAGGAGTGAATGGTCTGACCTCAGGATCTCTGTGATGATCCACTTATATGTAACATCTCATTTGTTAATTTACAGAGAAACACACACAAACACACACACAGACAGACAGAGTTCAAGGGTCAACGAACGAAACCATGATGTATCGTGTTCCTTGCGTAACGGGAAGCCCCTCGTGATAATGCGTCAACCGGCCCGGATGCATGAACGACCAGCCCTTCCTGGGAGACTCCACCGTACAGTCATAACGCAGAAACCGACAACCTCCACCCTGATGCACACACAGACACACAGAGGAGCGTATTACGTGTTTATTGGTAGAAACTCTCAAAACAACAGAACAAAGACAGTGTTAAGTCTATTTACCTCATAATCAATGTTTTTTCTGTTGAGGGCAATGTTGATGGTGAACGTGGAGGAATCGTGATGCGGACGGAGCGACGGTTGCTCATCAGGACGGTAGCGAACCACAAAATTCATCACAGCCTGAGCCTGTAACACACACACACGTTTGTACTGCTCAGGTTTTTTCATTTAGACTAGACTTCAGCAGTGAGAGTTTTTTCTGCTCACCAAGGATGCATTTATTTGTAAAAAATTATGAAAATTTCCGTAAATGTCCAAATGTCATTTCTGACTGTTGTCGTTGTTGGAAACACTTGTGCTGCCCAATAGTTGTGTGGAAACCATCATACATTTTATATTTTTGGATTCACAGATAAATAGACAAATTTTTAAATAGTTCAAAAGAACAGCATTTGTTTAATCTTTACTTGCACTTTTCAATAATTGAATTTTTAAAGAAATATATACACATTTTTATGACGCCCTTTTAGTGCAACACACAAAAAAAGTTCTAAGATTATGAGAATAAAATTGAAATATTGGGAATAAGTGGAAATTACGAGAATAGAGTCAAAATATTTCAAAACTAAAGAATTAATTCTAATTACTTTATTCCTGAAGTATTTGGACTTTATTTTTAAAGTATTTGGACTTTTTTGTCTGAGTATTTGGACTTTATTCTTGGAGTATTCGGACTTTACCCTCGGAGTATTCCGACTTTACTCTCGGAGTATTCCGACTTTACTCTCGGAGTGTTCCGACTTTACTCTCGGAGTGTTCCGACTTTACTCTCGGAGTGTATTCCGACTTTACTCTCGGAGTGTATTCCGACTTTACTCTCGGAGTGTATTCCGACTTTACTCTCGGAGTGTATTCCGACTTTACTCTCGGAGTGTATTCCGACTTTACTCTCGGAGTGTATTCCGACTTTACTCTCGGAGTGTATTCCGACTTTACTCTCGGAGTGTATTCCGACTTTACTCTCGGAGTGTTCCGACTTTACTCTCGGAGTGTATTCCGACTTTACTCTCGGAGTGTTCCGACTTTACTCTCGGAGTGTTCCGACTTTACTCTCGGAGTGTTCCGACTTTACTCTCGGAGTGTTCCGACTTTACTCTCGGAGTGTATTCCGACTTTACTCTCGGAGTGTATTCCGACTTTACTCTCGGAGTATTCCGACTTTACTCTCGGAGTATTCCGACTTTACTCTCGGAGTATTCCGACATTATTTTTCAACGTGGCACTAAAACACCGCCATCTATTCAGACTTTATTCTCGAAGTGTTCCAACTTTACTCTGAGTATTCCGACTTTACTCTCGAAGTGTTCCAACTTTACTCTCGGAGTATTCCGACTTTACTCTCGGAGTATTCCGACTTTACCCTCGGAGTATTCTGACTTTATTTTTCAACGTGGCACTAAAACACCGCCATCTATTCAGACTTTATTCTCGAAGTGTTCCAACTTTACTCTCGGAGTATTCCGACTTTACTCTCGGAGTGTTCCGACTTTACTCTCGGAGTGTTCCGACTTTACTCTCGGAGTGTTCCGACTTTACTCTCGGAGTCAGTGTTTCCCCTACCATTATCTTAGGGGGCGCCGCGCCACCCCAACGGCACCCCCCGCCCCCCTTGAACGTCAAGTTCATTTTATTTTGGATATAGCGCCAGATCACAGTTTAAGTCATTTAAGGTTATCTTTCCTATAGAACATGTCTATACATTGTTCTTTTATTAAACAAACTAAATAGCCTTATGTTATGTATCTTATTTACACAAAAGCATTTAATTTCTGTCTCGCGGTCGCGCGTTTACAATGTCTCCTCCCCGAAAACACAGACGGGTTCACGGACTCCATTCATAAAAACGGAATTTACTATAGCGCGGATTCCGCGGAATGCCACGGAATTCGTCGATTTTTGGATTAATAAACCAAAAGTTGTTCTGTCACTTTATTCAAATCGCGATATGGACTAGTGTCTGTGAAAACTGAGATGCAAAAAGACCATTTTAATATGAATCCTGCATGTTTCGTTTGCCTCTGTATGTATGAATGGCGAAGACGTGTTTTTTTTTCTATACGCATACTGAAGCACACGTAATTTTTGGCATTTGCATCTCACATGAACAGATAAACTCAATCTCCAAAGCTGTCACTTTTACCGTTTCATTTGAGAAAACTAGCATCATACCATACTGTACACAGAAACTTCACGGCAACTTGTCCAAATAAAAGTACGGTTTAACATGTAACAGAACTATATCAGTATTGTATTACTTTTGTACAGTATAATGTAGGTGTTTATATATTCCTATTTAAATAATTTACATAAAACAATAAATATACGATGAAAAATAAATATTACAACAAGAATAACCACTTAATTGTAGAAAAAAATACTACAATATTATTTAAACATTTTAAACTGAATATAATTTTTCTTCCATGTATTGATTTTAACAGTAAACCTCTGTTTGTTTGCCAAAAATTAAAAGGGTTTATTTTTCATTTAATTAAAAATAAATAAATGTTTATGCTTTCATTTGATTATCAGAAAAATTAAAACACACAAGAATTTCTTAAAAAAAAAAAAAAAAGCAAAAGATTGCAGAACCCTATTGTTCAAAATGTTAAAATACAGAGATTTGGACTTATTTTTTCACTGAAATAAATGTTTTCGTTATTACACAAAGTAGGCTAAAGTACTAGAAAAAAGTAACTACCGCATAAGCCCCCCCCCCCAAAGCGGGAAACCTAGGGGAAACACTGGGAGTATTCCGACTTTACTCTCGGAGTATTCCGACTTTACTCTCGGAGTATTCCGACTTTACTCTCGGAGTATTCCGACTTTACTCTCGGAGTATTCCGACTTTACTCTCGGAGTATTCCGACATTATTTTTCAACGTGGCACTAAAACACCGCCATCTATTCAGACTTTATTCTCGAAGTGTTCCAACTTTACTCTGAGTATTCCGACTTTACTCTCGAAGTGTTCCAACTTTACAATCAGGAGTATTCCGACTTTACTCTCGGAGTATTCCGACTTTACCCTCGGAGTATTCTGACTTTATTTTTCAACGTGGCACTAAAACACCGCCATCTATTCAGACTTTATTCTCGGAGTATTCCGACTTTACTCGGAGTATTCCGACTTTACTCTCGGAGTATTCCGACTTTACTCTCGGAGTATTCCGACTTTACTCTCGGAGTATTCCGACTTTACTCTCGGAGTATTCCGACTTTACTCTCGGAGTATTCCGACATTATTTTTCAACGTGGCACTAAAACACCGCCATCTATTCAGACTTTATTCTCGAAGTGTTCCAACTTTACTCTGAGTATTCCGACTTTACTCTCGAAGTGTTCCAACTTTACAATCAGGAGTATTCCGACTTTACTCTCGGAGTATTCCGACTTTACCCTCGGAGTATTCTGACTTTATTTTTCAACGTGGCACTAAAACACCGCCATCTATTCAGACTTTATTCTCGGAGTATTCCGACTTTACTCGGAGTATTCCGACTTTACTCTCGGAGTATTCCGACTTTACTCTCGGAGTATTCCGACTTTACTCTCGGAGTATTCCGACTTTACTCTCGGAGTATTCCGACTTTACTCTCGGAGTATTCCGACATTATTTTTCAACGTGGCACTAAAACACCGCCATCTATTCCGACTTTACTCTCGAAGTGTTCCAACTTTACTCTCGGAGTATTCCGACTTTACTCTCGGAGTATTCCGACTTTATTTTTCAACGTGGCACTAAAACACCGCCATCTATTCAGACTTTATTCTCGAAGTGTTCCAACTTTACTCTGAGTATTCCGACTTTACTCTCGGAGTGTTCCCGACTTTACTCTCGAAGTGTTCCAACTTTACTCTCGGAGTATTCCGACTTTACTCTCTGAGTATTCCGACTTTACTCTCTGAGTATTCCGACTTTACCCTCGGAGTATTCTGACTTTATTTTTCAACGTGGCACTAAAACACCGCCATCTATTCAGACTTTATTCTCGAAGTGTTCCAACTTTACTCTCTGAGTATTCCAACTTTACTCTCTGAGTATTCCGACATTATTTTTCAACGTGGCACTAAAACACCGCCGTTTATTGTTAAGACTTTAATCTCAAAGTTTTCCGACTTTACTCTCGGAGTATTCCGACTTTACTCTCGGAGTATTCCGACATTATTTTTCAACGTGGCACTAAAACACCGCCGTTTATTGTTAAGACTTTATTCTCAAAGTTTTCCGACTTTACTCTCTGAGTATTCCGACTTTACCCTCGGAGTATTCTGACTTTATTTTTCAACGTGGCACTAAAACACCGCCATCTATTCAGACTTTATTCTCGAAGTGTTCCAACTTTACTCTCTGAGTATTCCAACTTTACTCTCTGAGTATTCCGACATTATTTTTCAACGTGGCACTAAAACACCGCCGTTTATTGTTAAGACTTTAATCTCAAAGTTTTCCGACTTTACTCTCGGAGTATTCCGACTTTACTCTCGGAGTATTCCGACATTATTTTTCAACGTGGCACTAAAACACCGCCGTTTATTGTTAAGACTTTATTCTCAAAGTTTTCCGACTTTACTCTCTGAGTATTCCGACTTTACTCTCGGAGTATTCCGACTTTATTTTTCAACGTGGCACTAAAACACCGCCGTTTATTGTTAAGACTTTAATCTCAAAGTTTTCCGACTTTACTCTCGGAGTATTCCGACATTATTTTTCAACGTGGCACTAAAACACCGCCGTTTATTGTTAAGACTTTAATCTCAAAGTTTTCCGACTTTACTCTCGGAGTATTCCGACATTATTTTTCAACGTGGCACTAAAACACCGCCGTTTATTGTTAAGACTTTATTCTCAAAGTTTTCCGACTTTACTCTCTGAGTATTCCGACTTTACTCTCGGAGTATTCCGACATTATTTTTCAACGTGGCACTAAAACACCGCCGTTTATTGTTAACCCTCTGGGGTTCTTCCCCGACCAGTCACACTCAGGGCCCTCACGGTCAAAAGTGACCGGAGCCCTGAAATCATTATTTCCTTTTTTTCAGTAAAATCAATCAAATGTATTTTTGTTCAATAATATTTTTTCTTTTTTTCTGTCGTGTTTTGACAGAATTTTATGATAATAATTAATATTTATGCTACAATTATGATCTATTTTTTGCCATTGAATATAATAGAATTTTTTTTAATATATATAATTTTTATTCTTTTTTAATTAATGCTGTATTTTAGTTTAAAGTAGATACCTGGCCTATAGAAAATAATTTTTTGAAGTCGGATTTGTGCCATCTGGTGGCGTAGTGAGCATAATTACCAGGCAATATCCTATTTTAACCACTAGATGGATGTAATGCTCTCTATAGAAGGATTTGTGAATTCTAGTTGTTTTTGCACATATTTGCCAATGCCTTTTCAGGTTGTGGATTTTATTATATAAAATTAGATTATCAAAGACTATTTTTTTTATTATTTGCCAAGTTTTTTGTTTGTTTGATTGGTTTAACTGGTAATTTGAAGTGCCAGTTTTACTTTATAATACAGTCAAACCAGAACATTGCATTAGAAAGAGAAACAATGGAAAGCATTTTGTTACCCATTGTTTTAATTCTAACTGAATAAAAATGCCGTTCTTTCAGTCATACCATTTTTTTTTTATTTTGTAACCTTTTTATAATGAACATTTTGATTTAAATAATTTTTTGTAAAATTCAATAAACAATAACTCTTATTTAGCACAGGAATTATGAACAGCAACAGCATGGGCAACAAAATAACAGCAAAAGTATAATTATCAAACATTAAATGGAAAATAGAGAAATAAAAATATTTTAAATATCATCCTAACCCTATTTACATTTTATGTGCATTCTTTTTTTACATATTCAATGAACAGTAACTCTTATTCAAAAGGCAACAGCAATTATGAACATAAATCTAAAATAACAGAAAAGTATAACAATTGTCAAATAGTAAATAAAAAAATAGAGGAAAAAAAAGTTTGTTTTAAATATCATTCTAACTATAATTACATATTATTTACATACTAATTGTGATTACAGATCAGGTTGTGACAAATCACAACAGAGTGTCTCCATATAGCACTTTGAGCAAATGATGCTTGTTTTGAAATCTTTTTTCCGTGTGTGTGTGTGTGTGTGTGTGTGTGTGTGTGTGTGTGTGTGTGTGTGTGTGTGTGTGTGTGTGTGTGACATGGTGTGTGACTTTTGGATTTTGGATCCAATGTCTCCCTTTTATTTGATTCATAGTCTCACATTCCTCTGTTACAGTCTCACCAATCTCATATTTCCCTGTGTGTGTGTGTGTGTGTGTGTGTGTGTGTGTGTGTGTGTGTGTGTGTGTGTGTGTGTGTGTGTGTGTGTGTGTGTCTGTGTGTGTCTGTGTGTCTATTTTGGAACTCTGATGGCTTACAGTCTCATGCTTTCATTGCTGTGTGCTTTATTTCTTACATTGATTGCCTCTATTTCACACATTTCCCAAAATTAGCTTTTGAAATGACACACGTTCATTTGTGTGTGCGTGTGTTTTTGTGTGTATAAGTGTGTGTGTGTGTGAGTGTATTGTAGTGTTTTGCACTCTTGATGTTTTAGAGAGTCACCCCTTCACAGTTGTGTGCTTTTTTTCTGGATTGTGGCTGATTTGTAGATTGTATGCACAAAAAAACTCTGTATTTTCATATTTTTGCCAATTTCCCATTCATTTCCTATGGCCGGTCATTTTGACCCGAAGACCCCGAGTGTGACTATTTTTTTTACGACCACTTAGACTTTTCCAATCCTGTCCCCAATTTTTTTGTGTGTTCATATACCAAGTACCATAAAAGTCACCAGGTTTCATACCATTCCGATGAAGCTACGATTTTTAAAAAAATTTTATTTAAAAAATTCCGGTCAAAAGTGACCGAAGAACCCCAGAGGGTTAAGACTTTATTCTCAAAGTTTTCCGACTTTACTCTCTGAGTATTCCGACTTTACTCTCGGAGTATTCCGACTTTATTTTTCAACGTGGCACTTAAACACCGCAGTCTATTGTTCAGACTTTATTCTCGAAGTATTCCAACTTTAATCTCTGAGTATTTTGACCTTATTTTTTAACATGGCACTAAACCATGTATTTTGAATGGTAGTTTACAATACTGGACAGCACAGCTGTTTTCAACAATGATAATAATAATATTTTTTTATTGAGCAGCACATCAGCATATTAGAATAATTTCTGAAGGATCATGTGACAATAAAGCCTGGAGTAATGATGCTGAAAATTCAGCTTTGATAACAGCAATCAATTACATGTTAACATATTCACATAGAAAACAGCTGTTTTAAATTGTAATATATTTATTTATTTATTTATTACTGTATTTGATCAAATATATAAATAAACACAAAAATCATAACCATTCACACTAAAATACACATTTTAATATGAGCAGGGATACAAACAAATAATAGAATCAAAATGCTTAGCTGAGTGTTATTGGACTTGGATTCATCTGTGTGTGTCTTACCTTCGGATAGTATCCTGGGTAGAGTTTCTCTGTCACAGGAGCAATGTAGTCTTTGAGGAACTTCAGCCACTCTTTCTCATACTGGATCTGATTCATGTGAATATCGACTGTGGGAACGTTCTCATAACCTCCAGCTAACCGTTCATCCTGAGAGAGAAACACACACATGAGCTGCTGCTTTACTCTCTCTCTCAAACACACACACACACACACACACACACACACACACACACACACACACACACACACACACACACACACACACACACACACAAAGACACCGACCCTGTGTTTTCCTCCAGACCATCCTCCGAAATCCTCCATGGTCTCAACAAGCTCATCACACATTCTCTCAGAGAATGCTGGGAACCAGTAGACGTCTGGACAGGGCTGAAACACACACACAATGGCTCATATAGTGTCTGACAGAGTAAGAATATGAAATAAAAAAAGCTCAATTGCATTCAGAGACTCAAACTGAGCAAAAACATGCAATTTGGTGAAGATTCAGATATTAATATGGACAAAAAGTGACGAAATTCTGATTTATAATGTAAATCGATTCGATCTCTATAACAGTAGAGCAGATACTGAAATAAAATGATGTAACTAACAGCGGTCACTATTTATCCAATAATATGTCTTAGTAAAATGATCCAAACATATAATGCAATGCAATCCAATGGTGATTGAGAGATGAACAAACAAACGTTCCTCAAAAGATGTGAGGTGTTTTGGAGGCTTGGGAAGATCTTTCCTCCAATGAGGAACAGTAAAAGTAAAGCTTCTGGAAACAAATGTTCCTCAAAAGATCTTGATGATCAGATTTGAGACTAAAAATGACTCATGGTGAATTAAGTAAAGCCAAGCTGCTTCAGTTCAGTAAGTGTTCATCTGGAAATATGACTACAGTTATTCTGAAGTGATATAAATCAGTCAAAATTTGATGGCAAAAAAAGATATGAGGCACCAGCTGAAGGTGGACGTTTTTTACACGCACATTTATACTAAAAGAGCTTTGACTGGATTAAAAAAAAAAACCTCTAAACTATCAATCAAACAGAAGACATGGAGTATATATAGTGTGAAACAGATTTAACAGCAAAGTTTGATCACTTTGAGCTATATAGAGTTAAAAGAGTGCTAAGATTCTCATCTCACCTGCTCAACGACCTTCTCATTGTCTTCAAAAATCTTGGAATAATTCTCATGGATGTATTTCTCCTTCCAGTCCTAAAAACCCACAAACAAGGTTAGTCTTCGCTCATGTGTGCATCTCTGCAAACGTGTGTTTCACGTGTGAATCTCTCACCACTGGGTTGTCGAATATCTGCCACATGTCCGGATAAAGACGACTGATGTTGTAATTCGAGGAGGAGACCAGACGGCCAAACTCATCTCTGTTGGACACGAACATGAAGATGCCCTGCAGGAGGAAACACACAAAAAAATCCACCCTGCATAAGTCATAGGGTCCTCTAGCTATAGCTTAAATTTCATGGTAAATGTTAGGGGTTGGAGAAAAAAAAAATAGTTTCACCTTTTTAAAATGATTTTAAAAATCAATTGGTTTACCTCAGAATAAATTTATATTTAATTTTACTTTTCATAAGAGGTGGTGGCGAGACGTTATCACTTTTATTCCAACAGAGGGCGAAATGTATAAATGTGACCCTGGACCACAAAACCAGTCATAAGGTAAAATTTACAAAACTGAGATTTATACATCATATGAAAGCTCAATAAATAAGCTTTCTATTGATGTATGGTTTGTTAGGATAGGACAATATTTGGCCGAGATACATCGATTTGAAAATCTGAAATCTGAGGATGCAAAAAATAAAAATACTGAGAAAACCACCTTTAAAGTTGTCCAAATGGAGTTCTTAACAATGCATATTACTAATCAAAAATTACATTTTGACAGGTTTACAGTAGGAATTTTACAAAAAATCTTCATGGAACATGATCTTTACTTAATTTCCTAATGATTTTTGACATAAAAGAAAAATCAATAATTTTGACCCATACAATGTATTTTTGGCTATTGCTACAAACATACCCCAGCGACTTAAGACTGGTTTTGTGGTCCAGGGTCACAAATGTGTTGCACTTTAAGCAGCACTGTGCAGAAGACGTCAAAGTACTGCGAGACAGAGTTGAAAGAATGCAGAGCCTTTCGCTCTCTCAGGGATCCGGACGTTTTGCAACCATTTTTTCTGCCCGTGGGACAAATTTTTGTGAGCGGTCGCATTGGCGCGACCACTGCGTTGTTCAACTCATAAGCGCTGCCATTTCTGTTGCATATGAGAAACATTTAACAACTAACGAAACGAAAGCGAAACAAATCGTGCAACATTTTAGCTGCGCAGCTCGGACTCTGTTTTCCGTATGTTTTCTTCCATTTTCCATATTTGTCATCATTCCCTATCAAAATGCTTTCTATGGATGTGAAAACGCAGAAAATCGAACCTGATACGAACTTTTGTTTGGCGGACGAAAGTTTCAGAGGCAGAGTGTAAATGTGATTGACACAACATGAGGTTGTATTTATTTTTTAATGTGCAAAAATTCGTCAACCTTTCCTACAGTGTTTTTTTGTTTCGACGGCACTTTTTTTCATGACGATAACGAGACGATGACGAGGTAAAAATGGCTCGTTGATGACTAAAACATGACGAGACGTGTGTGAGTTTTCGTTGACGAGACGAGAATAGACGAAAATGTTAGTGGGTGGTCCGTCAGACGTTTAAAATGCATGACATTTCTGCTTATTGTGCATGCCAATTAAAACCGAAAAAGTATCTGACGCTATGGCAAGCCGTTTTAGCATTATATCCTTGTTTGGTTACGCCCACGTCACATTGTTGGCACTCAGACAGACGATTAACCATGATGGGTGGTCGCAAACGGCGAGAGGACCTATGGGTGTATTTCAAATATATGGCTTTTATGTCTAAAACCATTCCTTCATTATTGTAATTATTGGTGAAAATAGTCGATCCGGAGGCTCACATTGTGTTGAACTATAGATCTGCTATTTTCACAACTTATAAGTGACACTACCCAACAGCAAAATACTTACTGACCTTACATTAATTTGTTAAAAGACTACCTTTTCCCCTTTTTTTGACTAAAACTAGACTAAAACCTTTTTGACTTTTCGTCGACTAAAATTGGACTAAAACTATCACATATAGAAGTGACTAAAATTGGACTAAACCTAATAAGCATTTTAGTCCAAAAGACTAAGACTAAGACTAAATCTAAGATGGTTGTCAAAAACAACACTGCTTTCCTATCAAAATGCTGGTTATGGATGTGAAAACGCAGAAAATCAAACCTGACCCGAACTTTTGTTTGGTGGACGAAAGTTTCAGAGGCAGAGAATAAAAGAGATTGGCACAACATGAGGTTGTATTTATTTTTAATGTGCAAAAATTTGTCATCATTTCCTATCAAAATGCTTTCTATGGATGTGAAAACAGAAAATCGAACCTGATTCGAACTTTTGTTTGGTGGACGAAAGTTTCAGAGGCAGAATGTAAATGTGATTGACACAACATGAGGTTGTATTTATTTTTAATGTGCAAAAATTTGTCATCATTTCCTATCAAAATGCTTTCTATGGATGTGAAAACAGAAAATCGAACCTGATCCTAACTTTTGTTTGGCGGACGAAAGTTTCAGAGGCAGAGTGTAAATGTCATTGACACAACATGAGGCTGTATTTACTTTTTAATGTGCAAAAATTCGTCAACCTTTCCCATCAAAATACTTGTAACGGCTTGCAAAAAATCGAACCTGCTCAAAATTAATGATGTACGAAGTTTCGGAGGCAGTGTAAACCTGATGACATAACGTGAGGTCGTATTTATTTTTTTGACTAAAATGTTGTACTCGGTGTGCAATGACCTTTACAGCACAGTGCTGCGAGATCCTGACTTTCCAGCATTTAGCATCACTATTTCCAGCACTTTAAAGCTCTAAAATGATACAATTTGAATGATATTTATTTTTAATAGGATGACCAAAGTAAACAAAGTAAAATTTGTTTGGCGACTAAAACGACTGCAAAGAAAACATAGCACTTTATTTGATTTCAGAACGTACTGTTTCTACTAATTTTGTTGAACATTTGAATCGGCAGACTATAGTCCCAGCCCTAATAGCAATATCGAATCGCAATACTTGTAGAATCCAAATTCTGAAGAAAAAAACACTACATATCGTATCAGCACTCAAGTATTGATTCGGGAGGTAGGAGTATCATCCCATACCTATTAAATGTTTGTTGAGGGATGTAGAAACAGACGTTATTTCTCATGCAGACTCACCTGATCGCGGACGCTCTTGCAGAAGCTCATGTCTGCATCGATGCCCTCCTGCTGGTAGAGAGAAACGGCGGCCAGACGCGTGCGTAGAGTCTCTCCGCGGATCAGATAGACCTGAGTGATGTAGGGAACGTTCCACAAGCCGCTGGAAGACAGGAGAAGACGTCAGGACCACAACAACACACCAGCTACACCGACAGACGCACACACAGAGAAAGAGACTCACACTCTCTTGCTCTGGACGATGTCGATGTAGTCCTCCGATCGCGAGTAAAAGCCCTCCGGACTCAGAGCGCCCCAGAAGTTCGACCACAGCTTCCCGTGTCGAGACAGCATGGGCGCGATTACAGCCCTGTCAACAGGTTACAGCCATGTTTATGATAAAATAACATCAAACACAACATTACACTCCTGGTTGAATCCAGTTTGACTCCTAAATGAACCCTGAAAAATTCAAAAGTGAGGCATGAAATCCACTTTCCCCATAGTTTTTATTTCTTTCTTAATATTCTGTTTTAATGGGTAGATTATATTGTGACTATCAAAAAGCATGTCTAAAGGATTGAGTTTATACAACTTTATTTTATTTTAATCATTTATTGACATTTAACAATATGAAATCTGTTTTCCTCTTCATATTCAGTTATATTTTCTAAATTCTGTTTATGTTTTTTGTTTCTTTTTTCTGTACTTTAGATCAAATAAACGCAGGCTTTTTTTTTAATGTTCATAACATTTTAACCATCAATGTAATCAAACTGCATTTTATTTTATTTACAAAAGTACATTATACTAAGCACTACCAAACGTTTTTGAACATAAGATTTCTAATGTTTCTAAATAAGTCTCTTCTGCTCACCAAGCCTGACTTTATTTGATCTAAAATACAGCAAATGCAGTTATATTGTAAAATATTTTTACTATTTAAAATATCAGCTTTCTATTTGAATACATTTTAAATTGTAATTTATTTCTGTGTTGCACAGTTTAATTTTCAGCATCAAAAAAAAAAAAATCTACTCAGCTGTTTTCAACATAATAAATGCAAAAAAATCAGCTTTAAAATCACAGGAATAAATGACATTTTAAAATATATTCAAATAGAAAATAGATATTTTAAATAGTAAAAACATTTCAAAATTTTACAGTGTTTTCTGTACTTTAGATCAAATAAATGCAGGCTTTTTTTTAATGTTCATAACATTTTAACCATCAATGTAATCATTTTGCAATCCACAATTATAGGGCTCTATGAAATCCGTTTTTACCCAAATTTCTATTAATTGTTTTCTATATTCGGTTTTCTAATAATGCTTTTTTTGTTTCTGATTTTAAAGGTTCATCACATTTTAACCATCAATTGGGTTTGTAAAATATTTACAATTACTTGCAATTAATTAAATTGTAGAAATAAGACCCTATGATCTGTTTTTTTTTTCACCTCAAATTTTCTGTTTTTTAATATTTTTGTTTCAGTTTTTTTAAATGTTCTAAAAAATTTAAACAATCAAAAAATTATTATAATTTTTTTAAAGTAGTAATTGTTTAAAAAAAAAAAAAAAGTCACAATAAGGCCCTATAAAATCTGTTTTTACCCACAATTCCACTTTTTCCCCAAAATTCAGTTTTTCATTTACATTTTTTTGCATTTCTGGTTTTGAAGGTTTTTCACATTTTAACCATCAGTTGAGTTTGTAAAAAAATGACAATGTGATTAATTTAAATGTAACAATAATGAGGCCCTATACTGTTTTTCCACCTCAAATTTTATTTAATTTTTTCCTAAATTCCTATATATATGTATATATTTATATTTATATTTATATTTATATATATATATATATATATATATATATATATATATATATATATATATATATATATTTATATTTATATATATATATATTTATATTTATTTGTTCACAGTTGAATAATTTATTAAAATGTAACAAAAAAATCCCTGTGAAATCAGTTTTACTTTTTACCAAATTCTGTGTTGTCTGTTTTTCTGATTTAATACAAATGAATCAATAAAACCTTAATTTAATGGCTACTTTACAAAATAATTACATATAGAAATCTAAAAATTCCTTTACAATTCTTTTTAAATATGTTTTTAGAAATAAAGAACATGAATGTTTTAACCATTCCTAAATAAACTGCATTATATTTTATTTACAAAAGTACATTATACTAAGCACTACCAAACGTTTTTGAACATAAGATTTCTAATGTTTCTAAATAAGTCTCTTCTGCTCACCAAGCCTGAATTTATTTGATCTAAAATACAGCAAATGCAGTTATATTGTAAAATATTTTTACTATTTAAAATATCAGCTTTCTATTTGAATACATTTTAAATTGTAATTTATTTCTGTGTTGCACAGTTTAATTTTCAGCATCATTACTGCAGTCTTCAGTCTCACATGATCCTTAAGAAATCATTCTAATATACTGATTTGCTGCTCAACAAACATTTTTATTATTATTATTATCAATATTTAAAACAGTTTTTTTCAGGATTATTTGATGAAGGGAAACATCCAAAGATCAGAATTTATCTGAAATAAAAAGCTTTTGTAACTTTATAAACTATATTATTCAAAAGCCAGTATAATGCTTTTATTTTGAGAAAAAAAATATAGAAATTAATACTTTTATTTAGCATGGATGCTTTAAATTGATCAAAAGTAATGATAAAGACATTTATAATATTTCAAAAGATTTCCATTTCAGATGCTGTTCGTCTAAACTTTATAT
Organism: Garra rufa; assembly: GCF_049309525.1. Lineage (NCBI taxonomy): Eukaryota > Metazoa > Chordata > Actinopteri > Cypriniformes > Cyprinidae > Garra > Garra rufa. Next base: position 42,749,951 of record NC_133378.1, read on the forward strand.
TCATCAAAAGAAACCTGGAAAAAAAAATCTACTCAGCTGTTTTCAACATAATAAATGTAAAATCAGTATATTAGAATGGTTTCTGAAGGATTATCTGACTGGAGTAATGATGCAAAAAAATCAGCTTTAAAATCACAGGAATAAATGACATTTTAAAATATATTCAAATAGAAAACAGATATTTTAAATAGTAAAAACATTTCAAAATTTTACAGTGTTTTCTGTACTTTAGATCAAATAAATGCAGGCTTGGTGAGCAGAAGAGACTTAAAAAAAAAAAAAGTTTAATTTAGAGGTTTGTAGTAAAACCTGTGAGTTTTAGTGTTTGTATTTGATGATAGAGACTCAAAAAGGAGTGCGTCTGGACATGTTCACTCACTTGTTCTCTTCGATGAGAATCCGCAAAACATCCGGATTGATCAGAGCAACATCAGAGTCGATGCTGAAGAAATAATCGCAGGAAACGTCCTTCTTACACGCCTCCCTAAAACACAAACACAGTCAATAGAATCAAGGGAAAGATCCTCAACCATCGGGACCGTTCATCTTAAACACGTGTGTGTGTGTGTGTTTGTATTTACACTGCCATGTTTCTGGCCTGGTCTTGTTTGAGGTTCTCCTCAGGTCCGACAATTCTCGCCCCAGGAAAGAGCGAGCGATGACGCGTCCAGAAACGCTCCACGTGCTGCTCGTGATGCACAACCTGCAAACAAAACCAGAGAGATAACCACAGCGCGTCTGGACATGTGAATCGCGTGTTTCACCAGCACATGCGAGGACATGTACCTCAGAAAGTATGAAAGTTACAGGCATCACGTATGAAGGGCCAAATGAGAACATGTGTGTGCGCTAGACATTGACTGATAATTCGTTTTACTGATATATTTTTATAATTTGATATCAGTTAAGTCATATCGGATCCACAGATACATGAAAGTAAAATACGAAATGTCTTCACTGTTGTAATATGTAGTCTTTTAATATTTGAACATGAAAGAATACAAACTTTAACCTTTTTTAACCTTTTGGTTTTTTTTTAAATTGACTGAAATTGTAGATGAAAGAGAAATTAGTACTGACAAAAGTGTTATAAATAAAACAGCTTGTTTAGTTCAGTGATGTTATTTATGACGGCGTTTTAGTGCCACTAAATAAAAAAAAATTAAATCTAATATTTCGAGAATAAAGATGAACTGTTTCGAGAACAAAGTCAAAATTATGAGAATAAAGTTAAAATATTATGAGAATAAAATCAAAAATATCAAAACAAAGTCGAAATATTACAGTAACAAAGCTGAAATGTTTCGTGAATAAAGTCAAAATTATAAGAACAAAGTCTATATATTACGAGAATAGTCAAAAAGTTAAGAATAAAGAAGAAAGGTTTCAAGAATAAAGTCGAAATGTTTCGGGAATAAAGTCTAAATTAGGAGAATAAAGTTGACATATTACGAGAATAAAGTCAAAATATTATGGTAATAAAGTCGAAATGTTTCGTGAATAAACTTGAAATGTTTCGTGAATAAAGACAAATTGTTTAGAGAACAAAGTCAAAATTATAAGAACAGTCTATAAATTATGAGAATAGTCAAAAAGTTAAGAATAAAGTCAAAATGTTTCGCGAATAAAGTCAAAATGTTATGGGAATAAAGTCGAAATTAGGAGAATAAAGTTAAAATATTATGGTAATAAAGTAAAAAATTTTCGTGAATACAGTTGAAATGTTTCATAAATAAAGTTTAAATTACGAGAATAAAGTCGAAATATTTTGAGAACAAAGTCGAAATACTACGAGAATGAAGTTGAAATTACAAGAAAAAGTCAAAATATTTCAAGAAAAAGTCGAAATATTAAGAGGAAAATTATCAGAACAAAGTCAAAATATTATGGTAATAAAGCTGAAATGTTTCGAGAATAAAGTCGGAATGTTTGTGAATAAAGACGAATTGTTTCGAGAACAAAGTCAAAATTATAAGAACAAAGTCTATATATTACGAGAATAGTCAAAAAGTTAAGAATAAAGTTGAAAGGTTTCGGGAATAAAGTCGAAATGTTTTGGGAATAAAGTCGGAATTAGGAGAATAAAGTTGAAATATTACGAGAATAAAGTCAAAATTAGGAGAATAAAGTTAAAATATTATGGTAATAAAGCTGAAATGTTTCGTGAATAAAGACGATTTTTTTTTTAATACAGTTGAAATGTTTCATAAATAAAGTTTAAATTACGAGAATAAAGTCAAAATATTTTGAGAAAAAAGTCGAAATAACAAGAAAAAGTCGAAATATTAAGAGAAAAATTATCAGAACAAAGTCGAAATATTACGGTTATAAAGCTGAAATGTTTCGTGAATAAAGACGAATTGTTTCGAGAACAAAGTCAAAATTATAAGAACAAAGTCTATATATTACGAGAATAGTCAAAAAGTTAAGAATAAAGTCAAAATGTTTCGCGAATAAAGTCAAAATGTTATGGGAATAAAGTCGAAATTAGGAGAATAAAGTTGAAATATTACGAGAATAAATTCAAAATTAGGAGAATAAAGTTAAAATATTATGGTAATAAAGCTGAAATGTTTCGAGAATAAAGTCGGAATGTTTGTGAATAAAGACAAATTGTTTCGAGAACAAAGTCAAAATTATAAGAACAAAGTCTATATATTACGAGAATAGTCAAAAAGTTAAGAATAAAGTTGAAAGGTTTCGGGAATAAAGTCGAAATGTTTTGGGAATAAAGTCGGAATTAGGAGAATAAAGTTGAAATATTACGAGAATAAAGTCAAAATTAGGAGAATAAAGTTAAAATATTATGGTAATAAAGCTGAAATGTTTCGTGAATAAAGACGTTTTTTTTTTAATACAGTTGAAATGTTTCATAAATAAAGTTTAAATTACGAGAATAAAGTCAAAATATTTTGAGAAAAAAGTCGAAATAACAAGAAAAAGTCGAAATATTAAGAGAAAAATTATCAGAACAAAGTCGAAATATTACGGTTATAAAGCTGAAATGTTTCGTGAATAAAGACGAATTGTTTCGAGAACAAAGTCAAAATTATAAGAACAAAGTCTATATATTACGAGAATAGTCAAAAAGTTAAGAATAAAGTCAAAATGTTTCGCGAATAAAGTCAAAATGTTATGGGAATAAAGTCGAAATTAGGAGAATAAAGTTGAAATATTACGAGAATAAATTCAAAATTAGGAGAATAAAGTTAAAATATTATGGTAATAAAGACAAAATTTTTCGTGAATACAGTTGAAATGTTTCATAAATAAAGTTTAAATTACGAGAATTAAGTTGAAATATTTTGAGAACAAAGTCGAAATACTACGAGAATGAAGTTGAAATTACAAGAAAGTCAAAATATTTCAAGAAAAAGTCGAAATATTAAGAGGAAAATTATCAGAACAAAGTCAAAATATTATGGTAATAAAGCTGAAATGTTTCGAGAATAAAGTCGGAATGTTTGTGAATAAAGACGAATTGTTTCGAGAACAAAGTCAAAATTATAAGAACAAAGTCTATATATTACGAGAATAATCAAAAAGTTAAGAATAAAGTTGAAAGGTTTCGGGAATAAAGTCGAAATGTTTTGGGAATAAAGTCGAAATTAGGAGAATAAAGTTAAAATATTATGGTAATAAAGTCAAAATTTTTCGTGAATACAGTTGAAATGTTTCATAAATAAATTTTAAATTACGAGAATAAAGTCGAAATATTTTGAGAACAAAGTCGAAATAACAAGAAAAAGTCGAAATATTAAGAGAAAAATTATCAGAACAAAGTCGAAATATTACGGTTATAAAGCTGAAATGTTTCGTGAATAAAGACGAATTGTTTCGAGAACAAAGTCAAAATTATAAGAACAAAGTCTATAAATTACGAGAATAGTCAAAAAGTTAAGAATAAAGTCAAAATGTTTTGGGAATAAAGTCGAAATTACGAGAATAAAGTCGAAATTACAAGAACAAAGTCGAAATATTATGGTAATAAAGTCGAATGTTTCGTGAATACAGTTGAAATGTTTCATAAATAAAGTTGAAATTACGAGAATAAAGTCAAAATATTTTGAGAACAAAGTCAATATTAAGAGAAAAACATTGAAATATTTTGAGAATTAAGTCGAAATATTGCGTAATAAATTCGAAATATTTTGAAAGGAAAGTCAAAATACTACGAGAATAAAGTTGAAATCGGAATAAAGTCGGAATGTTTCAAAAATAAATTTGAAATTACGAGAATAAAATTAAAATACTATGATAATAAAGTCAAAATATTTTGAGAATAAAGTCGACATTATTCTCGTAGTAATTTGACTTTATTCTCGTAATCTTAGATTTTTTTTTTAACGTGGTGCTTAAACGCAGTCGTAGTTATCACTGTGTCAAAAAAAGTAAAATTTGAAAAATAAACCAACATCAGTTTTGCATATCAGTTACCTGACACATAAACATGCAAATAATCTGTATTGACACCAGTTACAAGAAAGTCGGTAGATCTCTACTGTGTACTTACATTCTTATGTATGAAAATCAAATGCAATAATTTAACAGTTTAAAATATATGTTGTTGTTGTTGTTGTCATCGTGTACATACGTTGTTGTGTATGAAGAGTCGTAAGCGTGTGTGCGGGTAGTTCAAAGTCGCGAGTCTCTCCAGAAATTCTTCCAGAAACGGAGTTGGCTGCTCGATAAACACAGCGACGTGCACCAGCGGCATCTCCTCCTCCTACACAAACACAATTAAATCCTACTAAAGCAAACGAGACAGATTTATATTGTGATTGCGTTTGTGTTTGTGTTGGACACTCACAGATAGATCACTCAGGTCCAACAAATCTTCATCACAGATTCCGCATCCGTGTTCGTACGTCCACGCCGTCGGCACATAGTTACCCAGATAATTCAGCTGGAGCTACAAACACAAAACAAGAAATTGTTAATATGTTATTGGTGACTCAGAGTTAATCACACAAATAACGACTCTTTACTAGGGGTGTAAGGATATCAAAATCTGATATGAAATCCACAATACAATATTTAAAAAAGACTAAATAGGACACTTGGAAAAAATTAACATTTTTTTTTTAATTTAAAATTAATTTTTAAATTTATAATTTATTTGTATACATTTAGTTATTATATATTTATTACATATTCAATATGTTCATTTATATATATAATGTTTATAATATTTACATTACTTAAATTATTATTAATATTACAATTTAAATATATACACTAAAGAAATGTAAGATCATGCAGATTCAAAACTACAGCTTCTGGAGCTCTAAATGTTCATGCAATTTTTATGAATCTTATTTAAATATAGCATTATGGTGATTTACTACTAAAGAAACATTTATAATTGTTCTCAATGTTGAAAACAATTGTGCTGCACAATATTTTTCAGAAGAACAGCATTTATTTGAAATAGAAAAATATTTTGTTCTTTTTTTGTAATTATAAATGTAGTTACTTACACTTTTCGCTGCAGAATGAACATACTAATTTATTTTCATTTTTAATTTAATTTTAGTTTTTGGTGTATATGTATGTCACATGTGTGAACAGCAGTAAAGCAAGCGTCTGTATGTTAAATGAGGGCAGAGCAGTAACAGAGCGATTACTGTCCAGAATGTTTACGTTTACCTTAGTCGGTCCGTTGCCATGGATAACGACAGGAAGTGTGTCATAGGCCACGTTCCGAGCTCTGACTCTGGATTTCTCAAACTTCAAGACCACTTCCTCTGGAAAAACACACATGCGTCAGACAAAAATCACAAGAACGTGGACATAATTACAGAAGGACTACAGCAAATGACATAGACTTGTGTGTATGAGTGTCTGTACCTATGGCTCCATTGAGATTCTGAAAAATGAGGGATTTGTGGTCCAGTGTGATGTTGAACTTCCTCTGGAAAAGACAAACTGTATTTAGGATGAACAGCAACACACAGAACTGCTGGACTGACACTATTATACCAGACTGATTTAAGACTGATTCTTAGATGATCAGAAAGATTTGAAATACTTTCGTCAATATTTAAGATATTAAGGCTCTTTGTTCTAAAACAAGCTAGAAGGTTATCCTAACTGTGAAGTTTGTGATGATTTTAAATAACATCAATTTAATTGATTATATGCTAATTAATCACAGACCCACTAATTAAAAGGCTACTTACTCATAATATTGAATAACTTCAAATATATTCTCACATCCAAAAATTTCAAAAACTTTAAATAATCATGTGTGAAAATCTATGTTTGGACATTTAAATTATTTAAATATGTAACAAATTTAAAGTGCTATGAAATACTAATTTTTTTAAATATATATTTTTTAAATTATAATTTATTTTTATATATTTACTTATACATTTAATGTATGTTCAATATTTACATTTTTATATATTTAAATAATATTTTTATTACCTAAACTATTATAAACAATTTAATTTTAAATGTAATTAATCACAGACTGTTGTATTTAATGAAATGTTAATTGCTGGTTTATATACAAAAGGACATTTTGGCAATTTTCAGTTTTTATGTTAATTTTAGTTACATTTTCTGGCATTTTTGCGCTTTTGTCAATTGCTTCAGTTTTTGGGCTTTTATATAATACCAATTACCTGTTTATTTTATGTATTTCTCAGTTTTAATGTTTATATTTTCAGTTTTCATTTTAATTTTAGTTTATTTTTGTAGTAATTTTGCGTTTTTGTTTTTTAGTGCTTCTAATATTTATTTACACAGTTTTTAATATTTTTTTCATGAAAGTTCCATTTATTTAAACAAAAATAAAGTAATATTATGAAATAATACTGTAATTTAAAATAAGTTTTTAATATATTTTAAAACATACTTTATTTCTGTGATGCAAAGCTGAATTTTCAGCATCATTACTGCAGTCTTTAGTGTCACATGACCCTTCAGAAATCATTCTAATATGCTGATTTATTACTTTTATTATCAATGTTGGAAACTGTGATTATTTTTTCAGAATTCTTTGATGAATAAAAAGTTAAAAATAGAAATCTTTTCAAACAATATAAGTTTCAACAATCACTTTTTAATAAATTTAACACATCCTTGCTGAATAAAAATATTCATTTCTTTCAAAGAGAGAAAAAAAGAAAAAATAACTGACCCCAAACTTTAAATGAGGTGTTTGTTACAAAAGTTTTTTTTATTTTATATTAAACAGTTTTATTGATCAAAGAATCCTGAAAAAAGTATCACAGGTTCCAAAAAAATATTAAGCAGCACAACTGTTTCCAACACTGATAATAAATCAGTATATGTGACCCTGGACCACAAAACCAGTCTTAAGTCGCTGGGGTATGTTTGTAGCAATAGCCAAAAATACATTGAATGGGTCAAAATTATTGTTTTTTCTTTTATGCCAAAAATCATTAGGAAATTAAGTAAAGATCATGTTCCATGAAGATTTTTTGTAAAATTCCTACTGTAAATATATCAAAATGTAATTTTTGATTTGTAAAATGCATTGTTAAGAACCTAATTTGGACAACTTTAAAGGTGATTTTCTCACTATTTTGATTTTTTTGCACCCTCAGATTCCAAATTTGAAAATAGAAAGCTTATTTATTGAGCTTTCATATGATGTATAAATCTCAGTTTTGTCAAATTTTACCTTATGACTGGTTTTGTGGTCCAGGGTCACATATTAGAATGATTTCTTTTATTAGAAGGATCATGTGACACTGAACACTGGAGTAATGATGCTGAAAATTCAGCTTTGCATCACAGGAATAAATATATTTTAAAGTACATTAAAATAGAAAACCACTATTTTAAATTGCATTACCATTTCACAATATTACTGATTTTTCTGTATTTTTAATCAAATAAACGCAGCCCTGATGAGCAGAAAAGTCAATTAAAAAGCTTTAAAAACCTTAACGATCCCCACTTTTGAGCAGCAGTGTGTATATATACACTGTATATTCTTATTAGTTTTAGTTAATGATAATAACCCTGCTTGTTGCTGCATAAAGTTAGACTAAATATGATCCGAGTCCTTCATTGTGTGTTAAAATGTGTACAAACACACACACCCTTTGCTCTTTATCCAGGTAGATGCGCGTGTAGAACAGCTGGTCGTCATCGTCGTCTTTGTACTTCCACTGCTGCACTATGGCATGAATGTCCGGAGCATAGCCGATGAAACCTTCACACACACACAAACAATAACATGGGCGTCAGCTATCATGTCTCTGGGTTTCACTGCACTTACACACACACACACACAGTCACAGACACACGTTCTCACCTCCAGAGTTGAGGTAGCGTTTGCCGTGATGCACTACTGGGTATTTAGACGCCAGTCTCTGGTCCGGCCAGCAGAAGCCCTCGGCGGAGAAAACGACGCGATGAGAGAAACGAGAGAACTTCTTGAGCAGCTCCTCTGGACCGCTGGCTAAAATCACATCATAACTACACACAAACGCACAAAATATTGATGTCAAGATCATAGAAACACTATTTAGAGCTCACTTACAAAGCTGCAGTTGTGCTAAAACACAGGTGAACACTTTGTACTAAACACTGGTTCAAGACTACAATCACTAGGGACGCACCGAATGTTCACCAACCAAAATTATTCAGCTGAAAATAGCAAAGAAAGCTCTTTCGGAATAAGCAAAAAGGCCAAATAAATGACGTGACTCGATCAAATAGAGGCACTAATGAAGCAATCATGTGGTCAGTGTGGAAGCATTTAAAACTGTCTGAGAAAGACACAAAAATCGCATCGCATGTCTTCATGAGGAGAGAAAGGTTACTGTATGATGCCTGAAATCATCCATTAGTCAATCAACTCCAGAACGTTCTGTTGTCTAATACACCAGACACCAATTGTGTTTATTCTGACAGCAGCTCCTTAGCCAGGGTTCAAAGACCAAAGATGACAATCATTCAAAAGTAGGACTGAGCTCTTCTTGTGGGCTTACCACAAAATAAAAGTCAACATTCAGAAATGTTAGTATTGGCATTTTACTGCTGTTCTGTAAAATATAATAAAGTAAGACAAAACTAATGCTAACAGCTCTATTAATACATTTATTCTAACATTCTCCTTTGCTCAGCAAGGCTGCATTTATTTGTCCATTAAAAGCACATGATTCAAGAAGAGGGTCTTAAAAATGGCCAAAGAATGTTATTTTACTAACTTATTAATTTTAGGTGAAAATGCGCTTTGCTGGTAGGCTATAATGTCTACTAGAATGTTAAAAAAGTGCAGTGTTAAATATTTTCAAATTGTTGTTTTGTAATTGATTATTTTTTTCTTTGAAAAGCAAGACAAAAGTGTAAAAAGCAATTATTAGCTATTGAATTTATGGTGGCAAAATACATGGGGGGAAAACAAGAAAAACTTGTTCGGTAATCGGCCTTCGGCCCAGTGTTTCATTAAGTTCAGCTTCGCCTTCAGCCAAGAATTTTAATTTCAGCGCATTCCTAGTTCCTGTATCAATGTTTTGTCAAGAATTAACACAAAATAATGAGGTTTGACTTCAGTGATTTAGTTTATTTTACTAAAAATAATAAACAACAGCACTGTTTGTTTATTTGTTATTTAACTGTTTTTATAAAACGGTTAGTTCCATTCCTCAATTCTGATTGGTCAGCAGCTGTGTCGTATTCATGATACGGCACTGCTATGACCGCTTCACTCAACGGTTCTGTGTATCATTGAACCCCCTTAGCAACCACCCTTAGCAACGTAAACACAGCAGCTGCAGCAGTTAGGGACTACTTTTTACAGCGGAAGGCAGTTAATGATTTTACTTTATGAAAACGTACAACTTAATATATATAAATTAATATATATTTTTGATTTTAATATTTTTATTGTGTGGTAACCGTTTTATAAAAGCAATAAGGTACTTGAGGCCGATTTATTCATGATACAGCACGGCCTCAAGTACCTTATTGCTTAAATACAAAATCAAATGGCATCATTTGTGACCCTGGACCACAAAATCAGTCATAAGGCTGAAACTTTTTAGAAATTGAGATTTAATAAATAAGCTTTGCATTAATGGATGGTTTGTTAGGATAGCTCGAGATACAACTATTGTAACTAAAATTTGAAAATTGCCTTTAAAGTTGTCCAAATGAAGTTCTTAGCAATGCATACTAGCAATCAAAAATGATTTTTTGCAATATTTACGACAGGAAATTTACCTAGTTAACATAATAATAATATTCAAATAATTTTTGGCATAAAAGAAAAATCAATAATATTGACCCATACACCATATTTTTGTCTATTGCTACAAATATACCCATGCTACTTAAGATTGGTTTTGTGGTCCAGGGTCACATTTAGTTTATAGTCTATTATTTTATTTAGTTTCAGTTAATTTAGTACTTAAACTATTCAAAAATAAGAAATGCTTCCTTAGAAACTAATTAAAACAAAACTCGTTTCAAATAAGTCATTTTAGTTAATATTTTGAATTAATATTCATTTTTATATTTTCAGTTTTGTTCATTGTAATTGTGTTTATTTATGTTTTAAGTTTTATGCAGTTTAACTTAAATGAGATTAGTTTTTCTGTTAATTTTAATTCAAGTAATGAAGAAAAAACGGTTTTAGGTTCAGTTATTAAACCTAGTTTACTGAAGTGTGCAAATGTACATGTTTACCGTCTAGAAACAACCTTTCATAAACAACAGAACAAGACGACACAAAGATCATATTTATTAACACATTCATTTATCTTAACAGTTACAAAAGCAGTTGGCTTTTTTTTTAGCACAGATTTATTTCTACTTGAAATTTGGTGAATGTTTTTCGTTTAGGCTTATAAACCTACATGCAAAGTTTCAACAAATAGATGTGTTTAGGAAAAGCTGCACATATTTTGTTACAACTTTCATATTGGGGTCAACTTGAGCCAAATTTAATTTGCAATCCGCTTGGAATACTGGTTAAAGTATTTATTTTTTCTTGAAATTTGGTGAATATTTTTAGCTCAGGTTCATGAATGTGCATGCAAAGTTTCAACATAAATAATAAATAATAAATGTTTTTATATTGGGGTCAACTTGAGCCACATTTAATTTGCAAACCGCTTGAATTTAATGGGGTATTTTTGTTTGTTCCACTTAGTAATTTTAGTGTTGCAATTTAAAATAAATTAGTTTTTATTTCTGTTAATGTATATATTAATTCAAGTAATGAAGAAAAAAAATGGTTTTATGTACAGTTATTAACCCAAGTATGCAAATGTACACGTCTACTGTCTAGAAACAACCTTTTATAAACAACAGAACAAAGATCATATCCATACTACGCATACTAATTTATCTTAACTGTTAAACAATGACTGTTTACGTGCAAAAGCACTTGACATTTTTAGCACAAATGAAACCTCATACTCTATACACTAGGGTTTGGAAATCCCCAAAGTTACATATTGATAAAGAATCTATTATTAAGTAGCATAAAAGAGAGAAAAGAGAAATCAGGTCATGGCATTGGGTTCTCACCTGTCCACAAACATGATGACAGTGTTTTGTTTGTCTTTGTGTTTTTCTAGTTCTTTCTTCAGCCATCGAACCTTCTGACCTCCGCCAACGGTCCGGGCGACATCTCCACCCTTCCACTCCTCACCCAGACCCAGAACCTACACAACACAAATATGAACTCGCATACTTGGCGAAATGGATGTCATATTAACTATAGAAACATCAGATTTGAAGGCAAACAGCAGATGTCAAACCTGAACGGTGTAGTTGAACTGTCGGATGGTGCGCATAAACCTCAGGTAGCCATCGGTCACTTCTGTAGCGGCGGTGATCACCAACAGCTCCTCTGAACACACACACACACACACACACACACACACACACACACACACACACACACACACACACACACACACACACACACACACACACACACACACACACACACACACACACACACACACACACACACACACACACACACACACACCCACTTTGCTAAAAAACATCACTGACTTCACAGCTACTCATTCTGAGTCGTTCTGACTACTGGATATTTATAATGGATCAATGTCTACAGTGAAGTGTGGCTGATAAATGTTAACCATAATGTTGTGTTAGGGTCAATTTGGCTTACATTTGATTTCAAACCGCCTGGAAATGCTAGCTAGATTATTTATTGCTACTTGAAATTTGGTGATTGTTTTATATTTAGGCTTATAAAACTGCATGCAAAGTTTCTACATATAGATGCGTTTTGGAAAAGCTGAACAAATTTTATTACAACTTTCATATTAAGGTCAATTTGAACCACACTCAATTTGTAAACTGCATGAAATACTAGCAAAATTATTTATTTCTACTTGAAATTTGGAGAATATTTTCAGTTTAGGCTCATAAATGTGTATGCAAAGTTTCAATATAGAAATGTTTTTTGGAAAAGCTGTACAATTTTTGCTACAACTTTTTTATTGAGGTCAACTTAAGTCACATTTAATATGCAAACCTCTTGAAATACTGGTTAAACTATTTGTTTTTCTTGAAATTTGGGGAATATTTTCAGTTTAGGCTTATGAATGTGCATGCAAAGTTTCAACACATAGATGTGTTTTGGAAAAGCTGTACCAACTTTGTTACAACTTTCATGTTTTGGTCAATTTTAGCCACACTCAATTTGTAAGCTGCTTGAAATACTAGCAAAATTATTTATTTCTACTTGAAATTTGGTGAATATTTTCCGTTTACCCTTATGAATGTGTGTGTAAAGTTTTAACATAGAAATGTTTTTTGGAAAAGCTGTAAAAAATTGTGTTACAACTTTTGTGTTTGGGTCAATTTGGGCCACACTCGATTTGCAAGCCACTTGAAATACTGGTTAAAGTCTTTATTATTTCTTGAACTTAAAGAGGTGAATATTTTCAGTTTAGCTCAGGAATGTGCGTGCAAAGTTTCAACACATAGATGTGTTTTGGAAGAGCTGTACACATTTTGTTACAACTTTCGTGTTTGGCTCAATTTGAGCCACATTTGGTTTTCAAACTGTTTGAAATACTGGTTAAACTATTTATATCTTCCTGAAATTTGGAGGATACACTTAATTTAGGGTCATGATTGTACATTCAAAATTTCAAAAAGATGTGTTTTGAAAATGTTATACAAAGTTTGTTACAACTTTTGTGTTGGGGTCAAATTGAACCCACACACAATTTAAATTGCTCGAAATACTTGTTAAACTAATAATTTCTTATAGAAATTTGGTGGATATTTTTCATTTAGCATCATTAATGTGCATGCAAAGTTGAGACACATGGATGTGTTTTAGAAAGACTGTGCAAAAATTGTTAAGACTTTTTGTACTGGGGTCAAATTGATTGTTTCCATGTAGTTTGCCAAAACTCAACATAACTCAACATTGAAAAACATATAAAGAGTCAGATAAACCTTTACTGTAGCTTGTCAAAGACTAAAATATGAATTACATGAGAACTTTAAGTTTCAAACTAAGAGACTCAAAGTTTACTTGTCTTCTAAATCTGAAAAATACATGAATGAAGAAATTATCTGCTTCTTCATCTGAGTTTCTCAGTCAAAAGATCTGTCAAAAATATTTTTGGTTATAGTTTTTTGGATCTCTCAGTTACTAGCCATGAAAAGTAGTGTGAGAAACCCCTTTTACCCTCAAATGGGTTTGAGAAAAAGACATAAAAAGGCACAAACAGCAATGAATACTACTTAAAATGCCATGAGATACCATTCATACAAAAAAAAAAGTCACTTCAAATAGTCATTTTTTTTATTATTTGTGTCTGTGCTCATTTTAAACATAAAACATATGTTAAAATTGATAGAAATAACACATTAAAAATAGATGGGAATTATTACATTTCTCACATATTTTATATTTTAGTGTCTGACAACAGATGTTATCTGTTTTCTGACTCTTTAGTGTTTTTCATATCGTATATTTCCGGCAAATTGCATGGAAACACAAACACAGAAGTTATATCCAGTTTTTGAACACAACAGGAGAGTTTAATTCAATAATGGTGGATAATGCAAATAAATAAATACCTATTTTACATACATGTATTCATAACTCCCTACACCTGAAAATAAATGTATTATGTGGAAATGATTGTTTGATTTTGGAACTAACACAAGGGTTAATTAGATACAGGATTCACAGTGCTGAGCATCTCAAAACAGCCAAATATTGGTTGATATCTCATATCTCATGTTTATTAATTGAATCTAGTAAAATAATTCATTTGTGTAGAAATCTTTAATAGAAATCTCCCCACAAAGAGTGTTTAATTCCTTAAAGGCTCAGTGAGTCAGACAAAGATAACCACCTCAAAAAACACTAAAATATCAAAAATATATAGACTAATACTAATAATCTGTTGAACATAGTTCATTGATGGAACTGCAATGCGTTTACAGTAGATAATAATGCCAAGTCCATTAAAAAAAATCAGAAATACAAAAACAGGTACTTCTGTAGAAGCTTCTGGATCTTCTGTGGTCTTGCAGATCTTCTCACACACACAGGAGATCCAGAAGTAATATAAAAGGACCTTCTTAACCTTTTTAATTTTGTATTTTCAATCAACTTAAACAAATTTACATTGTTTTTCTCAAATGTTTTGGTTTTCTCTTTACAAATGTAACATGGTAAACACAGTTTCGAAGTCAAAACATTACACTTACTACAGGGCGCCTTACTAACTCACAAAAGCTTAACGTTAAATATGAAAATGAGAACTCAAACTGGTGTCAGAACCGTTTTGTCATTTTTGATTAATGTCTTTGATGCCAGAGGGGCTAATATTGATTTGCCACCATTTTACAACAGGACAGAAGAGTGGTATTTTAACCAAAACAATGCTGACCACGGTGACCTTTTGTTAGGTTCCGATTGGGTTTTGTTTTGTTGACGCTAAGATTATAATTCGGATCACTGAGAGCGCAGTTACACTCAGATTTACATCCGACCGGATATTTAAATGCGATGCGTAACAGAAAATGATTTAACGGTTCTTACTAGATTTTCCGGAACGCGGTTCGGTTCGGCAGAGCTGTACAGCGCATAGAATCACGACCAGAATCACGCGCACCGCAGTCATCGCGCTCATGGGTCTCCACACACGTCTCCCTCGGGTTCGGTTCGGCTTCCCGTTGCTCCAGCGCAGAACTCTCCCGAAGTTTTCGGACGCAGAAAAGGAATTTTGCCGTCAACTTGAAGAATCCGCCTCGTTTCCGCTCGGACAGCCAGTGACCGCGGAGTAGAAGATGACGGACAGGAATGCAGCCAATAGGAAAAGCGAACGCGACTGGATCCGACCAATCAGAGCCAGACAAATGGAACGCAATTTCTCCAAATATCACCCCTTCGGCTACAGAAAGAGTGATTGAGGGAGGAGTGCCACGTTTTAGGAATAACTTAACTGGTGTGTGTATATAGCGTTTCTAAAAATATATTATGTAAATACTACATACCAATATATAGTTTTTACATTGTCAAAACATAAAGAAACATAATTATTTTCCTAATTATTTAGGCTATACATTTTAAAAATAAAAATAAAAATATATACATACAGTTGCTTTGTAGCCTAACTGAAAAAAAAAAAAGCTTTTAAAAATAGTTTAAAAAAATAGCAAATACATGAAAATTATTAGTGAGTGACCCAAGCTAGATTAGTTTAATCCGACATGTGTTGTAACTAATAGTCATTGACAGTGTTGGGGAAAGTTACTTTTAAAAGTAATGCATTACGGTATTGAGTTACTCCTAAAAAAGTAACTAATTTCGTTACTTAGTTACTTTTTTATGGGAAGTAATGCGTTAGATTACTTTTGCGTTACTTTTTAAATCTGGGCAGGGCTTGCTTGTTTGTTTTTAATATATAAAAAGTTCTATTTTTGTCAAATGTAAAAGCCTTTTTACACGAAAAGCCTCAGGCTTAGAGAAAAGTAAACTGACGTCTGTACAGTAGACCGCAGAAGAAAAAAAATGCCAACTCTTCAGCAATACATAAAAAGGAAAACAAATTATTATCTTGAGTAATTTTTGCTTATTAGTATGGCTGAATCGGATCATTGAATGTTGGGAGCAAAGACATTGGTTAATAAAATGGGATTAAATACATAAAGGATGGACTGTATTATTTAACATATTTAATTATTGCAGGTTTGCGTTGAATTTCAGCGTTTTTATTCATTTTGAAGAACACTGTATCTGTTTTTTAGTGAGTGAGATAAATGAATGCATGTCCACATTTATTCTAGAACTAAAGTGACATCTTACTCACAATTTCTTTTGCAGTTTTAAAATTTTAAATCCAAGATTAGGATGAGTTTGTTTCTTCATCAGATTTGTAGAAATATGTCATTCTATCACTGTCTCACCAATGGATCCTCTGGAGTGAATGGGTGCCGTCAGAATGAGAGTCCAAACAGCTGATAAAAACATCACAATAATCCACCAGTAATCCACACCACTCCAGTCCATCAGTTAACATCTTCAGAAGACAAAAGCTGAAACAAATCCATCATTAAAACCTTAATTTTTTGTCCTTTAATTTTAATTTAAAAACTTAAATACAAAAGTGAAAAAGTGATCTGGTTTGAATCAGGAGAGAAATCTGCACAGTTCAAGCATAGTTTACAAACCACAACAGCTCTAAACATAATAGGATCGGACAATATTTGGCCTTAAAGTTGTCCAAATGAAGTTCTTATGCATATTACTAATTAAAAATCAAGTTTTGATATATTTATGGTAGGAAATTTAAAAATTATCTTCATGAAACATGATCTTTACCTAATATCCTAATCATTTTTGCCATAAAATAAGCTACTTAAGTACTACTTAAAAATGGTTTTGTGCTCCAGGGTCACATATGTGGCTGGATTTTGATGTGAGAGACAACATGAGATGGACTTTTTCACTAAAGGAAGCGTTATTGCATTATGCAATCTTAAAAAACAAAGGTGCTTCACGATGCCATAAAAGAACCTTTTGTGTCTACTGTAAATGGTTCCATAAAGAACTAATAACATCTGAAGAACCTGTCTGTTTCACAAAAGGTTCTTTTGTGGCGAAAGAAGGTTCTTCAGATTATAAAAATGTAAGAAAGAGATGGTTCTTTAAAGAACCTTTGACTGAATGGTTCTTTGTGGAACCAAAAATGGTTATTCTGTGACATGGCTGTGAAGAACCTTTTAAAGCACCTTTATTTTTAAGAATGTGTACTCAATGTATTTTAGTTAAAAAAGGTATTAAGGATTGATTTGTTTCAGCGTTTGTCTTCTCAAGATGTTAACTGATGGACTGGTGTGGATTATTGTGATGTTTTTATCAGCTGTTTGGACTCTCATTCTGACGGCACCCATTCACATCCATTGGTGAGCAAGTGATAGAACGACGCATTTTCACAAATCTGATGAAGAAATCTACACCAAACACCATTTACAAGCCAAAGCAGCTCTAAACAAATATGTGGCTAGATTTCATTGTGAAAGACAACAAAAGAAGAATTTTTTTTAGAGTTATTATGGATTACAGATTTGTATTTTACTTAAAAATATCTTAATGGTGGATTTGTTTCAGCTTTTGTCTTCTCAAGATGTTAACTGATGGACTGGAGTGGATTATTGTGATGTTTTTATCAGCTGTTTGGACTCTCATTCTGACGGCACCCATTCAAATCCATTGGTGAGCAAGTGATAGAACGACGCATTTTCGCAAATCTGATGAAGAAATCTACACCAAACACCATTTACAAGCCAAAACAGCTCTAAACAAGATGTTGTGGCTAAATTTCGATGTGAGAGACAACAGGAAGATGGAGTTTTTTTGTGTGTGTGTTATTATGAATTACATATATTTCAGTTAAAAATGTCTTAATGATGAATTTGTTTCAGCTTTTGTCTTCTGAAGATGTTAACTGATGGACTGGAGTGGTGTGGATTACTTGTGGATTATTGTGATGTTTTTATCAGCTGTTTGGACTCTCATTCTGACGGCACCCATTCACTACAGAGGATCCATTGGTGAGACAGTGACTGTTTTTCATTATCAAGTTCTTACACAATAAAGAGAAACAGAAAAACAGTTAAAATCATGAGTTTAATGCTGAAAACTCTCTCTCTCACAAACACACACACATCTGTACTGTGTTTGCAGCTCATGTTTACGGCACACAAAGTAAATATTCTTCAATTCAAACACAAGCTCAAAGTACAGATTCACACACACACACACACACACACACACACACACACACACGCACACACACACACACACACACACACACACACACACACACACACACACACACACAGCAGGACCTCATTTCTTACACAGGAGGTAAGTGAAAAATGAATATGTATTTTCAAGTAAAGTCCATAAGAATCTTGTGAATTATTAGTAATGTTGCAATAATCTGAATCGGTGGATAGAGAAAGACTTGTGATCTGTTTTGGTTTGTTTTATATCAGAGATGAGCCTGATTAACAAACCAGACTAACCTTGAGAGAGAAACACTGATTTGTCACAGTATTTCAAGTTCAGAACCATTTCTTCTTCTTCTAATATTATTTCTGGCTGTTTGTTAGTTTTAGAAATGACTTTGTTGTTCTTTTGATGTTAATAAAGTTGTCGATGTTTCATTATACATTTCAGATCAGATCAGTGTTTTGGTTATACGTGTCCTTTTTATTTGTAACCCTGGAGCACAAACCCAGTCTTTAGTAGTATGGGTATATTTGCAGCAATGGCCAACAATACATTAATTTTTCTTTTATGCCAAAATCATTAGGATATGAATTAAAGATCATGTTTCAGTAAGATATTTTATACATTTCCTACCGTAAATATATCAAAACTAAATTTTTGATTGGTAATATGCATTGCTAAGAACTTCCTTTGGACAACTTTAAAGGCGATTTTCTCAGTATTTAGATTTTTTTCCACCCTCAGATTGCAAATTTTCAAATAGTTGTCTCTCAGCCAAATATAGTCCTATCCTAACAAACCATACATCAATAGCTATTTATTCAGTTTCTCAGTTTTTAAAAAATGTACTCTTATGCCAATCCAGGGTTCAGGGTCACATATTACAAACTGTAAAAAGCAACTTGGAATTTTATTTTGTCACTTTCTCTGAAAGATTAAATTAGTTTTTAATACATAAAGGAGTCATCAAGTAACAGAAAAGATGTCCAAATGATCTTTTATCTCTTTTCTCTGTATTGAAAAAGCTTTTCAACTCTTTTCTAAAGTTATTAATCAGTAAATCGGCGCTTATGTGTGTCAAACCATTACAGCTTCAATACTCTTGAAATTAGTCCTCATTGTTTAAGTTTCATCTTCTCCTGTGAATCAAAGTTCAGGTTTGCTAAACTCATGCAAAAACAATCGACCAATAGAAACTCTAAACACCTCAGACTGACCTCGTGATCATCTGTGATTGGCTGGAGGAACGTCAGCCCTGTTGTCCGGTGATGTATCTGTGTTTCATTGGTCTGGAAACTGGATTGAAGCCACTTTCAGACTGTCATGGAGCACAAAACCAGTCTTAAATTGCACGAATATATTTGTAGCAATAACCAACAATACATAGATTTTTCTTAGGATATTAAATAAAGATTATGTTCCATGAAGATATTTTGTGCATTTCCTAACATAAATACATCAAAATTTAATTTTTGATCAGTAATATGCATTGCTAAGAACTTCATATAAACAACTTTAACAGCGATTTTCTCAATATTTAGATTTTTTGCACCCTCAGATTTCCAAATAGTAATAAATGAACGTGATACATACATGATCATGATGTGTTTGCATGTTTGCAGGTCCAGACTCAGTCATCATGAGGGCCGTCGCGTCTGACAGCGGCTCCGTCTCTGTAGGAAACGAATATACAGATGAATTTGAGAATCAAGAGAGCAGTGACGACACCGAGTTCTGGAGGAAAGGTGTGTGAGAGAATAAAAACCTGACAAATCGATGAACACACATCATAAATAATCTGTTAATTCATGCAAAAAGGTTTGTGCATGGGTTAGAAAACATCATTAGCTCAGTGGAAAAACAATAGAAGTCAAAGGAAAGACCTCACAGAGAGACAAACACAAACCTGTGTGTGTTCTTTCTGCCACATTCCTCTGCTCGCGGACTGACTGTAGTTTATTCAGCTGCTCAACCTCCTCTGACCTTTAACATCAGGGTCTGACACACAGTTCTCACCCCCTAGCAACGCCCTAGCAACCACTCAGATCCGCCTAAAGCCTTGTTTAGACTGTCAAATCTGAGTTTTGTGCATGAATCTGATCAGCAAGTGTGAACAGATTACATTATACACAAGTTTTACAAATCCATTTCAAACTACATTCATGTGAGGTTCGAAATCCTATTTGTAGCCTATGTGACCCTGAAGCACAAAACCAGTTTTAAGTAGCACAAGTATATTTATAAAAATTACAGATTTTCCTTTTATGCCAAAAATCATCAGGATATTAAGTAAAGATCATGTTTCATGAAGATATTTTGTCAATTTGCTACCATAAATAAATCAAAACTTAATTTTTGGTTAGTAATATGCATTGCTAAGAACTTCATTTGGACAACTTTAAACACGATTTTCTCAATATTTAGATTTTTTGCACCCTCAAATTTTGAAATAGTTGTATCTTGACCAAATATTGTCCTATTCTACATCAATGGAAAGCCTATTTACTCCACTTTCGAAAACCTTTATGATTCAAATTTCCAGAAATCCTTTTCAGTCTAATCGCACGATTCGATTTTGTGTTTTTTTACCACAAGATGTAAAAACATTTTTTATTGAAAACATGCTGAATGTCTTTGCAGAAACAAGTTTTTTTTTTTTTTCTAACAGAGTAGGCTAAACAAGACATAAATGTCATTAAACAGAAATAGAAAACATAAATCTGGCCAAAATATATTTAAATATATATAAAATATAATGTTAAACAGTGAAGTTCAATTGAAAACATATTTCCAATCTTGCAGTATAT